>NW_025879514.1:0-75749 GCF_002878395.1 Capsicum annuum
ATTTTTTGAAAACGACGCTCTGTGTCGCTTTTATTACGACGACAAGCGTCACTTTTAGGAAAAAATATTTTAGTTAATTTTAGAAAAGGCGAAGCTGTGCGTCGTTTTTTGTTCTTCATGTGAAGAACACATGATGAACAAAAAATGACGGACATCGTCACTTTATTGTAGAAAAAATAATTTATTTTCCAAAACAATTGACATTGTCCATCGTATTTTGACAAAAATTTTTTTAGAAAAAGCGACGTCAGTTGTCGCCTTTTGTTCTTTATAATGAATAGAAAAAAGAGATTGTTAGTCACTTTTTGTTCTGCATAATGAATAAAAATGGTTTTTCTCACCGCTTTTTGTTCTTCATAATGAATAAAAAATCGATGGCTATCGTCGTTTTTCTTTAAAAAAAATTACTGATTTAAAAAGCGGCGCAAAGCGGTGCATTTTTGGAAATGTATTTCAATATATTTCTAAAAAGTAACGGACAAAAGGGGCCCTGTACATCACTTTTCTGCATTTTTTTGGATGCAGAAATCTGCATTTTCTGCATCCCACCTTCGAAATAAAATACAATTTGTTATATACAATGCCATGCAACACACAATACTAATCATACAACGAACTACATCATCAAAACATTTGATAATTCAAATTATCAACGCTTCAAGCACATCCAAAACACTTATCCATTATTCAAAAACACTTAACAAGTAATTCAAAAACATTCAAAACACTTAAGTCTATAAGGTTCTTAATTTAAAAGTTAAAAGTTACGTTCAAGAATTAAATGTCTAAAAAAGTCTAGACGCCAAATCCAACTAACACTAAGAATTAGTGTCAAGAAACTCATCGCATTTTGTTTCTTCTTAGCTACTTGAATCGGGAGATGGAGAATGGTGATGATGACACCTCATGCTAACCATTTGTTTCTTGAGTTCCACGACAGTCTTGCTCGTAACTTTATTTTAGGCAACGGGTTGTGCCAAGGCACATGAAAGATCTATAATCTGCTGCGATATAGCAGCAAGCTGAACAATGTCAATCTCCTTAGCCTGGCGTGAGGAACCAATACCATCCCATCCAGCACGAAGACGTCGTGAATCATTTTGAGAACCAAACCCAAAGGTTTTCCCCTCTTTTTCCTCCCGCCACTTTTTTTGTCCAAATTTTAATTGATTCCTACTGTGTAGGCTCGATTAAACCAAACTCAGACAAGTAACGTATATATTCATTCTACATATTAAAAAAGACACATTAGTAAATTTTACTATTACTAAATAAGGTGGAATATAACATAAATTTCAATATTTTTTGCTTGCATATTGAATACAAAAAATAAGATAGAATGAAATAACTGAAAATTATAGATCATTTGGACTCAATAAGTAACTTATTTTATTCATTCCTAGTGTTTCTTAACTAGCACTTTAGACAGCTTAACAAAGGTTTGGGAAATATAGTAACTAGCATCAACAATACATATTAAAAAAGAAACCTTAAGAACCAATATGTTTGTTAATTTTGTTTTTGGTGGACTGCTGGACTCGTTAAGAACATGGTATTGCTAACAAGACGCACTTACTAGTGAATGATATACCTAGTGGACTCCTCAAAAGAGTCAATCTTATTGCACGATATGTTTCATGAGAAAGACTATATGGGTTACTTGCTAGTCGATAACAAAAGGTAGCCAATAAGAGATTGATATAGCTAGTTCAATATAAAAGTATAATAGAGTAAAATATAAATATAAGTCTTACATTGGCATTTTCAGTGCTGGGCTCAACCCACATATCTGGGTTCGACTTATTTTTTTTTCCTTCAGATGTGTTCTTCTAAAGAGCTCAAGTTGAGTCGGTTCGCAACCCAAGTCCTTCTCCTGTAAACAAAGGGTAAATAAGCATAATCAAGTAATATTTAATGAACTTTATATAAAAACATAAATTAAAACCTAAGGTTACTACTTACCATTTCTCAAACTATGACCCGAACACTCTTTGCACCTCCGATGTGAAATGAGACACCTTTTAAACTGGATCTAGCTTTCTTATTTTGCTCACAGAGTGACTTATATATTAGATAATCCTAATAAATACACAAATCATCATATACGTCTTTGTTAAACCATTCTGCAACATTGCCTGTATGCCTAACAGGTCCTAGCCAGTTTTGTAGACTTACACTAACATTCTTCTCAAAAATAGTGAATATAACTCAATTGTGCTTTTTCAACCAAGCACACATTGTATGAAAATCAATTGAGTAGAATTATATCATATATATATATATATATATACGCATATACAAATATATATTACTATTAAAGATAACTAAATAATAATTAAATCTAGTATAACTTGAACTCTTCAAACTTGACTTGTCTATGGGCTTCTGGAATCTCCAACCAACTGTGCCAAGGTTGTGACAAACCCTACTAACGCTCTCCCTTACTACCTTATTAACTCCAATTTTCCTGTATAATTTTATCTTAGGTAGATAGAAGTATTTTTTTAAGAAAATAATGGAATTAATTTAAAAAAATTTACCTCTCTTCTAGATACATCCACCTCATTTGAACTGGGCCTCCAAGACATGCCTCTTCTATGAGGTGAATTGGAAGATGCTCCATCACATCAAAAAATCCACATGGAAAGATATTCTCCAACTTAGTAGTGATAACGGGAATATTCTGCTTCATTCTATCCAAGCTACTCTCCAACAACTTTCTCGAACAAAAATATTTGAAGAACAAACTTATCATTGTGATTGGCTTCCATATCCTCTCAGGAAGGTGGCTAAATACTATAGAATCAAGGTTTCCATAAAAATGTGACAATCATGGCTTTTCATACCAATCAACTTCCTTTCTTCCATATTTGCTCGTTTTCCTAAATTTAAAGCATATCCCCCGAGCATCCCCATATTCTTAACCCCACTCACATATTTCCTATTTCTCATCTAATGTGAATGAAAAACTGACCTTGGTCTTAAATAATTTACCATTTTCTTTTTCCTTCAACTACAATTCCTTTCTCTTACAATACTCGTTAATATCCATTCTTGCTTTTGAATTATCTTTTGTATTACCATTAACATCCATCACTGTGTAGAATAAATTATCAAAATAATTTTTTTCAATGTGCATCAGATCAAGATTATATCTTAGTTTATTGTCCCCCCAATACAGCAACTCCCAAAATATGCTTTTTTGGTCCAATTATGTTCAACACCATATCCAGGAAGTCTAGAAGGTGGACCATCTGTAACTCTAGGCAAATTACAAACTCTATCCCAAATTTGATGTCCTGGTAGTAATGGATGTGGTGGATCATTCTCAATCTTATTCTTTTTGAAGGCATTTTTCATCCTTCAAAACTCGTGGTCCATTGGTAAGAACTGACGGTGACAATATAACCAATAATTTTTTCGACCATACTTTAAAGTGAATGCTTTACTACTTTCCATGCAATATGGGCATGTTAACTTTCTAGCAGTCATCCAACCATACAACATCCTATACGAAGGAAAATCGCAAATAGTCTACATTAAATTTGCACTTATAACAAAATTCTTCTTAGTTGATATATCATATGTCACTACACTTTCATGCCATAATTGTATTAATTCATCTATCAATGGCTGGAGATATACATCGATCAAACTTTTTGGATAGTGGGGACCTGGAATAATAAAACTTAGAAATTTGTAGGGACTTGTCATGCACATTTCAGGTGGGGGATTATGTAGAGTAATAACTACAAGCCAACAAGAAGAAGGTGTGCCACAATTAGAGAATGGTGTGGAACCATTTGCACACAAACCCAATTTGACATTTCTTTGTTCACTAGCAAAATTAGGATACGTTTATCGAAACACTTCCACACTTCTCCATCTGATGGATGAGACAATTCAACCTGGTGGCCTTCTATTTTCATGGTTCCATTTCATGTGTAGGGCAGAACTCATCAAAGCATACAACCTCTTTAACCTAGGTATAAGAGGTAAATAGTACATCGCCTTAATAGAAACCATATTTTCCCTGGGACTCCGCTTATAACGAGCATGTCCACAAAACTTACAATCTTCTAATTCAACATCATTCTTATAGAACAACATACAACTATTTATACAACAATGGATTCTATTGTATGACAATCCCAACTTGGAAACCAATTTATTTTCTTGATAAAAATTCTAAGGTATGTTCAACTCTAGATTTACTAGTTCACCCAAAACACCAACCATAGAGTCCATAGTAGCTTGAGCAATATTCCAATCAGATTTGATAATTATTAAACTAACTGCAACAAATAAAGCAGAATGCAGACTACCTTCACATAGTGGGTGACTAGCCTCTTCAAACTATTGATAGAAACCTCTTGCTTCTTCATTAGGATCTTCTTCTAAATTCAGTTCAGGTTCTATCCCATCCCTAGTTCCAAAATCATCATTGACTATTTCATGAATCATATCATCATGTTGTACCCTATCATGTTAAACCCTATGTTGAACTCTAGCATGTTGAATACTAGCATGTCGACTATGTACAAGCATGTCATATTCATCCACAGGCAACAAATTATGATATATACCATTCAAACCATCTTTCTCTCTCTATGATTGACCCATACAAAGTATCTTGTCTTAAATCCATCACGATAGAGATGAGTCATAGTTATATCTAGTTGAAAAAACTTCAAGCACCTACATGAACTATAAGGACACCTAACCACTCCATTTTTTTGATAAATATCGAGTGACATCGCATGATCGATAAAACCTCTAACGCCATTAAGAATTGGGGTTTTAAACCACCAACATTTTCATAATCCATATCATACATCGACAAACGATGATTTATCTACAAAAATATAGAGATATTCAATAATATGCAAGTTTAAATTAAAACATAAAAAAATGAAGTCACTAGTTCACATTTCAAGTGACTACACTTGAATCATTTTAAAGTAGCTACACTTAACCATTTTTAAGTCACAAGGTCACAATCTCAAGTGCCTAAACTTAAGCATTTTCAAGTCATTAACTTCACAATTCAAGTAGCTACACTTAACCATTTTCAAGTCACAAGTTTACAATTTCAAGTAACTGCACTTAACCATTTTCAAGTCATAAGTTCACAATTTTAAGTAACTACAACACTTAATCATTTTCAAATCATAACTTCACATTTCAAGTAGCTACACTTAACCATTTTCAAGTCACAAGGTCACACTTTCAAGTACCTACCCTTAAGCATTTTAAAGTCATTAATTTCACAATTTAAGTAGCTACACTTAACCATTTTCAAGTCATAATTTCACAATTTTAAGTAACTATACTTAACAATTTTAAAGTCATAAGTTCACAATTTCAAGTAAATACACTTGAGCATTTTCAAGTCATTAACTTCACATTTTAAGTAGCTACACTTAACCATTTTCAAGTCACAAATTCACAATTTCAAGTAATCATTTAACCATTTTCAAGTCACAAGTTCACAATTTCAAATAACTACAATACTTAATCATTTTCAAATCATAACTACACATTTCAAGAAGCTACATTTAACCACTTTCAAGTCACAAGGGCACAATTTTAAGTACATACACTTAAGCATTTTCAAGTCATTAACTTCAGAATTCAAGTAGCTATGCTTAACCATTTTCAAGTCACAAGTTAACAATTTTAAGTAACTACACTTAGAGTTGTCAATACGGGTCGACCCAGCCCACACGGGCTTTAAGTTTGACGGGCTAGGCCAGGCTGGCCCATCAAAAATCTTCATTATCGTCAAGTTGGTTGTAACTTGATTTGAAACCACTTTGAATATGTCTTTAGTCTCATTTAACCAAATCATTGGATCTTTGAACCATCAGCTCTGATACCACTTGATGGGTTCAAAATTGAGAGGATGTCATATGGAAGCTTAAAGTTGGTAAACCATAAAGGTGATAATTTAGATGATAAAGAAAATATAATAAACATAATTATTATAGAATTCGGACAATTGGCCAACATATGAAAACGAAATAAAATGAAAGCATAAAAACTACTAGAGGGAAATTTCCCCCTAAACAAGACTATTTAAAAACTACATTATGGATACTATTGTGTTGTTGTATGAGAAGAGGAGTCTTCTATTTATAGAGGTCCAAAACTTTTCCTCCAAGAAAGATGTTACCCAACTATGAAAGAGTTTTATATTTTGTTTTTAGGAAAAGTAAAAGTAATTATGGTTACTTTTATCTTCCTTCTAAGAAAAAGTAAAACTTAAATTTGGTAAGAAAATCAAGGCAAAAAGCCTAACAATAGACACCTGGTTGGTATTACCAGCTATATCTCTCTGATGTCAAGCAGTTCCTTAAGTTTGTTGAGACAGAGGTCAAAATGATTTGTCTCAAAGTTCCAAATACATCAATTTATAGCTTCCCTAATATAAATGAATTTGGATTTTTCGATTGTTTCTTGGGGAAATTGGATGAGATGTTAAGTTCTAAGCCCAATTTAGTTATCGACTTAAATCTTTAAATAGGGTCAATGAAAGAGGGCTTATTGTGTCTAAAAATACTGACTGATCATTTCCCTGAAATTTAAAATGAGTATCATGAAGCTTATTGTCTTATAGCAAGATTTACTACAATGGCATATAAGGCAAAATATGTAATGGGTTTGTCCTTGACCAATTTTTATCCACTCTGGTAGTTCTTTGGATTTCTGAAGTTGTTGAGAATATCAAGCCTATAAATAAATTTATTAGGCAGATGTGAATGAAAAAGGATAGATGCAACAGTGCACAAAGTTAAAAAGAACTCACCTTATTTTGTGTCGTCTTTCTCAGCAAATACTCCAGGACCAAATGAAGAAATTGAGGGTTTCCGGAAGGTGATGGACCAAATAAAAAAGCAGCTACTTAGAGGTTCACTTCATCTAGATGCCATCTCAATGGGTGGCATGCCAAGAATTTGTAACTACTCTTGCTGAGAAAATTTATAATGATCCAGTAATCACCTCTCAATTTGATGTCGGTTCTCAGTGTCATGTGTCTCAAGTATATTCGTTAAGAGAGTTGTTGCTAAGCATTTTGAATAGGGTTCTTCAACCTGTTGATTGTAATAAAAATTGGTGAATTAGCTAATAAGTTACGTAGATTCTTATTGACCAAGAGATTCTTCATTCTTATTGATGATGTGTAGGATGATAAAGTGTGGGACAATATACATGTTTTCTTCATAGAATTTTAGAATAGGATTAGAATTATCCTCATAACTCATCTGAGTAACAAATTCCAATTATGCTAAACATAAAAGTTAACCTCATCATCTTCATTTATCTAGCGATGACGAGTGTTGGACATTATAACAAGAATGAGTTATTTCAAGGAAAGAGTTTTCTGCCTGAAATTGTTGGTGTGGGCTTTAGAATAGCCAAAAAATATAGAGGGTTTCCTCTTGTAACACCCTGCATTTTTGGGTTAGAATTAGAATTATTATTCCTATGTGTATAAATTAGAATCCGATTATTTCTATAAAAATATAAGTGTCATGATCATTTACCTAGTGTGAAAAGTGCTTTCAAGGTGAAAAATGTTCATAGAAAGCACTTAGAGTGAAGTGGAGATAAGATCTTTTAATTCAACCAAATTTTGGCATCCAATCCTACTAGGATCAACTTTGAACGTGTATAACTTCTGAAATATATTGAATTTAGGGGCTCAAGACTCACCAAATTAAATATAATTGAGTCCTTTTTCTAACGTATCTAATTTCTCCTGAATCCAATACCCGAGCAAAACGTCATGAGCATTTTTGTGAGAAACCAGTGTGGGTTCACTATTTTAGTGTGTCACGGAGGATATTATCCATAATAAGTAACGTGGCATAGAGGTTAGCCTCCATGATAAGGTTCATCCCATTATGTAAAAGTCATGTTGTCTTATCTTATTTTCTTTAGGATGAGGGCTAATAAGGTCTGTTCACCTATGAACGACCTTTAAACACTATATGAACCTATTTCCATCAGTTTTTATAACACAAAAGCTATTATTCCACCCTCAAACACAAAACCCAAGAAAATCGTAATGGTTTCACCATATGTTTATCTTTTGAGTTACAAGTTTCAAATTACTTTTCAATTCTCTTGTGTTTAAGGTATGTACCTCTTTCCCTATACTTGTATTTTCTTAATGGCATGAAAATTGGTTTATTATTCATGGTTTTGATGCTGGGTTTTGAACTACGAGTTGAGAGTTTTGGATATGAATTGTTTGAATGTTTTCTCATGATTACTATTGAACTACTATGCTTGACATTATTAATTTACACACTCATTGGGGTGCATGGGAATGGTGAATGGAATAGGGGTACAATAGATTCTCCAAATAATTAGTTTTGGTATGAAAACTGGTAATAACCTCAACCCACTTGCATAATTAGTTTTGGAATGTGCTATCAATTGGCTTGACTTATTTCTTTAAAACTAAAGAATTGCATGAATGGCAAAACGATGAAGAATGGTTTTGGAAAAAAGAAAAAACTTGTGGGATATGAAGGAATCCCCAAATGATTTTTATAATAGAGTCGGAGGTACGAAGAAATCCCTAAATAGTTGGCTAATGACATTCCTTACAAGCTATAGTTGATATAACGATACCACTTAATGATTTCATAATAATTGACTCCTTAATGTAATAGTTGGGTTATATGTTAAACATTTTAATTGGGCTTAAAGGGGGATGTGTAGCTCATCGTAGAAGGTGGAGGTCTTGGGAAGGCTGATACTAGAAACTCACATTTGCCAACATGAGGTTTGGTCTTGATAACAATGTGCTTATGTCACATTGTAATCCCCGACCTTCTATGGTACCTCCAGTTTGTGCAGCTAACACACACTGGGCCCTTTTAGCAGGGGAGCTGAACCCATATAGCCCGTAGGTGCAGGTTTATAACGGTCAAGCTACACAGTCCATGTTAAGGTTTTAAAAGTTCATGCTAAGCCTTGTTCCCTATCCTGGCATGTTATATTTATAAATATGTATATGCATATTATTGTGTGCATTTGTTTTTGGACGATTTGTTAACTTTTGCACATGGAATTATTTTATCCCTTCCCAAAGTTAAATGCAAGTGCTCATCCTACTAATCATCTCTGGACGTTGTATCCCCAAGCGATGCAGGGTTTGAAGGCACTTATGCTTTTCCTGTGTAGTGATAGGTTTATGAGTTGTTAGTTGTCATCTTTGAAGTTGTGAGCTTTCATTCTTCAGAATGGTTATCATTTTAAAGTCGTATCCCTTTTGTTTCATAGACTACCCTCTGGTTTCTTTTGGCTATTTTTGGGGGCATGTCCAAACTTAGACTAATTTTGGTTCTATCTAGAGGCTTTGTGGATTACTGTGGACTTGGGATTGGTTGTTGAATTATTAAACTTATTTTGAGTCATACTTATCTACCTTGTTTTATGTTTGGAATTCCGTTGCTATACTCATATTTGTCTAAGTTGACTACGCAAAGAGGGTGTTCTCTAGTCCTCGGTGGACTTGAGATACCCATAATGACCAGGCCCTGGTTTGAGTCGTGACACCTCTCTTCATTGTATTAGTTGTTGGTATTCTCAAAGAGAAAGAGATAAAAGCAGAATTATGAAAGGAAATAGAAGAAAAATCATGGTTTACTAAATATTAACATCTTAGAAGAGAGCATGTCAATAATCGAATTCAGTTATACCAATTTACCATACCAGCTAAAGCGTTATTTTCTCTATTTTGGAGGACTTTTAAAGGGAAAGGATATTCATGTCTCGAAGTTGACTCGATTGTGGGTTGCTGAGGGTTTCAAAAAAGCAAATAAGGAAAACAGACTTGAAGATGTTGCAGAAAGTCTCTTGGAAGATCTTATTAGTAGAAATTTAGTGATGGACATCGAGAAAAGACCCGATGCAAAGCTGAAAACATGTCACTTTCATGATTTGTTGCATAAATTCCGCTTGAAAAAGTCCAAACACGAGAATTTCTTTTGCCATATCAGTGGGTATTGTTAAAATATGAGTAGGAATAGGAATAAAATATAAAATCCTACTAAGAAAAGTATTATATTTTAGTGTCTATAAATAAGCTCTCAATGTAATTATGTAGATACACAATTAAATAATATTTTTTCTTCACTATTTCTCCTATGGTATCAAGGAGTTGGTGAGAAACTTCAGCAACAAAAAGGAAAACTCAGTCACTGTGCATCAATTTTCAATGACTGAAATGTGTCATTATCTGTGTTGTGGGTAGTGTGTAAAAACACCACCATGAGGATCAAAAAACTCAGGTGACAAAACCCCAACCAAAAACACCACCATGAGGATCAAAAAACTCAGTCGACAAAAACCCAACCAAAAACACCGAAAAAATCTAACTCACGCGATCCCATGTGCCTATTGGAGTTTAATTTTTTTGGTGAGATTTGTGTCACGCACCAGGGCATGCAGTACTCTCCGATTGACTTTTTTGAGTTTTTCCTTTTTGTCACTTCCCGAATCAGGGCCTGGCCGTGACGGACATCCCAAGTCCACCGATGATCGAAGACCGCCCCCTGAGCCTATTCCAATACAACTAATAACACCTAGAGACAGATGAATACCAATGAAAGATGAAATATAATAATAAATCCAAGAAGAATCTATATTGGATCAATATCCAAAAACATCTACAATACCCAAGTCCACAGTATCCACAAAGCCTCTGATAAACCCGAGTACCAATAAAGAGTCAGGACATGCCCCCGTCCATAACCAATACAAATATAAAATAAAGTCTATGACACCAGAAACCAAACATGAAATGAACTTTTTCAAAGGATGGAAGCTCACCACTTCAAGTTAACTCACGAACTAACCACGAATACCTTATCACTGCTCAGGAGGAGTAGAAGTATGGCCAATTTTTACATTATATGGTGATACTTCATCTTAAGATGGTTAGCGGTTGGAGATATAGCATGTAAATCAGGGATAAAGGAACAAATAATTCCATGGATAATAATCCAAAACTAGTTAAATCCCATGCATACCATCAAATGCTTATATATATATATAACGTGCCGAGGTAGGGAACAAGGCTTAGCATGAACATTTAAAATCTTAACCTCGATTAAATAGCTTGACCATAATAAACTGCCCACGGGCTATATAGGTCCAGTTATAACCCACTAGTTGGGCCCTAGTGCGAGTTAGCCGCACGAACTTGAGATATCATAGAAGGTAGGGGATTTTGATGTACTCTTCTCCGACTATGATACATTTATATATATACACTTTGGGGATTCCTTTGTACCCCACAAACACATGATCATCAAGACTAACCCTCATGCCGACAAACATGAGTTTCCAGTCTCAGTCCTTCGGACTCACACCTTCACGGCTAGCTACACAACCCCCTTTAAGCCCAATTAAAACATTTAACACATAACCCATTTACTAAATTCCAGGAGTCAATTATCAAGGCATTAATAAGTGGTATCATCATACCGACTATAGTTTGAAAGAAATGTCATTACACTAATACTTAGGGGATTCATTCGTATCCCACAGACTCCATTATTAAAATCACTTAGGGATTCCTTCGTACCTTACAATGTCTACATAAATCATTCAGTTGGGGGATTCCATCGTACCCCACAAGGTTTTCAAAAAAATCCTTAACCATTCAACCATTTATGCCATGTATTATTTTTAAGAAAGTAGACCAAACAAATCATTTTCATACCAATGCATTAATACAAGTAAGTTGTAATGCCCTGTATTTTCCTAGCCTAGATTAACCCTCAGTACATGGGTTATCCTAAATAATTTTTTTAGAATACTCAGTAATTTTCAACTTTGAGCCTTCCATTGCGTAGGAAATTCAATTAGCTTTCCAACGATAAAAAATTTGCCTAAATCCGATAACCGGGTAAGAAATGGTAATTTTAAGTTTTAGTCGTTAAACATCATCATTCAAGCCAGTAGCGCGCTCCAGAGTGTGTTAAAATAGCAAGTATTAATTTCCAGTATTGCTCTATGATATTAGCACATCACGCCATAGACCCAGTTCACAATTTTTAATTTTCAGTGTACCAACGCGATTCTACCGCATCGCGGTGCACTTTCAGTTCACAAACAAAATGGTAATGCGATACCACCGCATCGCACCACCATGCAATTTCCCAATCTTCATTTTCCAGTGGCTTAGCGCGATACTGGGGCATCACGCCAGGGGTTCAGATCGAGAAAATTTCTCAAAAAATTATAGTTGCGCCCAGGGTTAAAACAGTCTTTTCCCATGATTTTATTCCACCCAGATGTGGGATTTAAGCTCTAAGAATGTGTAAAAGCCTTCATTGTTCACTTTTCCCAAATATTAAAAGGTAATTCCCTCTCAATAAAATAAACCCTAGCTCTCAAGAATCAAGGTCAATCCCAAGAATTTCTCCAAGAACTCATTAAATTAAGGTATGTTACATGTTTATCCATGGATTCATACCTTCCATTGAGCTCAAGAATCCTTTTTCAATATACAACATTTATGATTTATGATTTCCATGTTTGAATTAGATTGAATTCATGTTTATGATGTTGTTTGAGTTTTAATCCATGATTTAGATTACAAGTTCCAAGAATTGATTCTAGCATGTGTTGAATTACATAATATTCATGATAAACCCTTCAATTTGAAAGTTGATTGTTGTAACCATGTTAACCCTAAATGTTTATGATTTAATGAACCAAGTATGCTTCTTATGTGTTTGATAAATTATCTATGAGAATGAAATAATGTGATTATAGCATGCTAACATGTAATCCCCAATTATGTACAAGTTAATGCATTACAAGTGTTTGATGGAATGTCTCTGTGAATGAATTATGACCAAGTGAACATTGTTATGTTATTCAACATTATGCTTTTCTATACTTTTCATGCTATCGAGTCCTGGGGGTATTTAAAACCTGACAACTTAGTTGTTTATTTAGAGCCAGTGTCAGTTACAGAATAGTATCAGTCATGTCACGATCAGTAGTACTCTCAGTGAGTTATAAAACTCAGTAGAATTCAGTCAATTACAAAACTTAGAAAAACCCAGTAATCTAAGTGAATTCAGTCCAGTATAACATTTTAGTGTCTTTCAATTAGGAGTAGGATTCAGCACCGAGTGAACCCAAGTATAGGGGCTCACTTGCCAACAGAGGGTGTGATCCTTAAGCAATTCTTGCATTCTAAAACTACATATCTAGCGTAGGGTGAGACACCAAACCTGATAGTTGAGGGGTGATGAGGTGCTCTACCTGCCAGTAAAGGGTACCACCATTCTCGTTTAGGGAACCTACTAGTAGAGGATTACTCTTCAGCTTGTCTTTACCCGTGGCACGATACTGATACCCTTCTAATTGGGGTTACAAATTTGATCCCAGCTTAGTTATCTTATCTTATTTTGGGCATGTCGGTTAGATGATTACCTCCCACAGTTTCAGTGTTTGTCTCAGTCTTCAGAATAGAACTTAGTTCAGTTCTATAGAATCAAGGTTATCCGATACAGTCGCTTAGTTAACAGTAATTCAGATTATCAGTGATCCAAGATTATCAATATATTTAACTATCAATTATCATATTCAGTTCTAGTATACTCAGATACAGTAGGCACAGTATGTTCAGTAGTTACAGATCCTCCATGTATGCTAATCCAGCTCTTGCATATCATTCAGTTAGTTATCGTTCATGCATATGAACCCATGCATTCAGCTTTACCTCATTTAGCATACCAGTACATTCCCACGTACTGGCCGCATACCCATTTCTTGTGCTATGATATTTTATATCATAGGTTCGGACGCTCATGTTCCTAACTGCGCTTAGCCAAATTCTGCTAGCAGTAGCATATTTAGCAATGAGTCCTCATTTATTGAGGATATGCTTTTATTTCAGTAATTTAGCTTAGCAGTATTTTAGTAGATGGAGTTAGTTGGGGGATTATCCCATCAACTCCACTTTTAGACAGATTCAGTTAGAGGCTTTTTAGACTAGATTTTCAGATAGTATTTCAGATTCAAATGTTATATTTTATCAGTATTTTAGATGTTTTGAACCTTATGGCATTTTAGCCTATTATTCCATATTTATTTCAGTATTATTTGTCCAGTGCTCACAACAGATATCATTCATGGGTTAGCTTGTGGTCCTTCGGGGACATAAGCACCATGTGACTACTAGGGGTAGTCTAGGGTCATTACAGTTAATAATCATAAATATTACCAGATAACATTACATAGTGTTAATTCTTGTTAATCAAGTCTCCAACACCCCCAAAAAATACTCCTAATAGCGAAATTAAATAACTTTTGACATGATATCCTTCAAACCAAATAAAAATAGTAATAAGCAATATAAAAATAGTAATAAGCAATCTTAATAGTTGCACGTATTTGACTTATGGACAAGCCCATGGGCTAGCCCAACCCACATTGCTCAAGCCCCACGGGCCACGGGCTTATACAGGTCAGGCTAAAAAGCCATTTTCTTAAATAAGCTGCAAAAACTGAAGCCCAACTCTATCAAATTATGGGTCGGGTTGGGCCTAGCCTATATTGACGGCTCTTACTACACTTAAGCATTTTTGAGTTATTAACTTCAGGGTACTAGAGACTACATTTAAGATATATGGTCTAACAAAAACAATAATCATAACACTACAAGAAAAATGGCTTTGCGACATGAAAAATTGTAACTAACCAGAGAAGTAGGACACTAGACGGAAGAAAAGGGTGAAAATATGAGTAACGGATTCCTCTTCTACATCCGAATAGAAAGAACAGAATAAATACACAAACTTTACAAATTCCCCTTTTGATGCTAGCACATTCAACCTCCTTAATCTGATATAATAAAATACAAAATGACTGCTTCGGTTCTAGGTATTGAAACACAAGTTTTTTAGCGTATAATAAAGTATCATTATTCAATTAAAGAGGCTTCAAATATCTTAGAACTCAGAGGTAGCTATGATAAAATATTCATGCTTAAGTGAAACAAAATAAACCAAGTTCCACTTAGCAAATTACATGTTGCAGGTGAAACAGAGGTCTATTGCAGCAAAAAGCTTGCATCTAAAATCTTACGAAATGTTAATTAAATGAAAACAAAGTGAAAAGGTCTCTCACTTGTCTATTTCTAACAAGTATATAATTTCGATTATACTTTCCCTTGGTTAAAAAAAATAAGAAATTCCTTATAACCAGCATTTTATAATACGATATTTAACTTCTAGACACTGTTAAGTTAAAGAATTCTTTCAATTATAATAATGTAACAAATCCCAAATGCACCAACAAATTCACCAAGAACCTAATAAATCTCAACTCCAAACACCATAATAAAATAGCAAAACGATTTACAAACAGTACCTCATCGTCGCAAACAACTTCGAGTAGTCCCAATTCCTTAGCAAGAAAGAGAAATAGATCCATTGACGTTATAGTGACGGCTACGACTGATCGTTGAAAGGAAGGAAGAGAGAGGGAAGCGGCTTGATGGAAGAGAGAGAGAAGCAACTTGAAGGAAGAGAGAGAGAGAGAGAAAAGCAAAAGAAATAGATTTGTTGCCCTAATATGGTGTGAACTAAAAAATTGACTTAATTTCAATGACAAAATTCGACGTTGACCGTCACTTTTTAAAAATTTATATATTTAATTTAATTTTTAAAAATATAAAAATTATTTATTTATTACATGGCCAACGTCGGTTTTTAAAAAATTAATTTTTATTTAGTTTTAACAAAAGCGACGTTGTCCGTCGCTTTTTGTAAAAACTAAAGAAAAATTAAAAATAATTAAAAATTACAACAGATATTGTCACTTTTCTAGAATTAATATTTTAAAAAATATTTTATGTAGCGATGTTGTCTGTTAGTTTTAATAAAAATAAAAATCAAATTTAAAAATCGACAGAATATGTCACTTTTCAAAATACTAATTATTATTATTTTTAAATAAATTACGATGCTATCCGTCGCATTTATTAAATAAAATTATAAATTATTTGTTAATAAGTTTGCAAAATATTTCACGAAAAAAAGCGAAGGATATTAAGGCGTTGGCCGTCAATTTTAATAAAAATAAATAAAAATTAAAATTAAACTAAAAAAGTGACGGACAGTGTCACTTTTCTCATCGCTTTTTAAAGCGACACAGTTCATCGCTTTTTGGCCTTTTTTTAGCAGTGTACTGACACTTTTCGGATCGACTGTACGCTCTTACTACTCGTTTGGAGTTCGAGGCATCTCCTGTGTTGTCTCTAGTATATTAAAACCCTTCTCTCGTGATGTGTACTATTTGTTTGATCCGGGATCTACCATTTCTTATGTGACCTCATTTGTGGTTGTACATTTTGGTTTTGGTCCCGTGTGTATTTCAGACCTCTTTTTTGTTTTCACCTCGGTGGGTGACTCTATGTTTGCTAGAAGAGTCTATAAGGGTTGTATGGTATTTATTGATGGTAGGGAAACTCTATTAGATTTGATTAAATTAGACATGGATGATTTTGATGTTCTCTTAGGGATGGATTAGTTGCAATCGTGCTATACCTATTAAGATTGTCGAACCTGTAAGGTCATTTTTAATTTTCCTAAGAAACCAGTTATAGAGTGGGAAGGGGTTTCCCTAGTGCCTAATGGGAGGTTTATATCATATATTAGAGCCCGAAAATTGATTTTCAAGGGGTGTCTCTATCATCTGGTCTGGGTTAAAGATTTTAACTCGGAGGGTCCTTCTTTACAATCTATTCCCGTGGTAATTGAATTTCCTTAGGTTTTCCCTGATGATCTCCTAGGCGACCCTCTAGATAAGAAAATTGAGTTTGGGATAGAGCTTCTTCGTAATATCTTTAGGAGTCTACAACTGAAAATCCAAGCAAAATGAGTTAAAAATGAGATTCAAATCAAATAAAATCATTTTCAGGCTTTACCTGGTAAAATCACCAAAATTCATTTTAAAATAAAGAATCGAAGTTGTTTTGGAAACAAAATTGAGAAAAAATTGAAAATTAAAGATTAGAAACTCACCTAAGTGAAAAAGGTTTGAAATTATGTTTATTTCGAGAATTATATTTTTTAGGCCTTACGGGCTAAAATCCCCAAATTTCATTCTTTAATCCAAGTTTAAAACAAGAATTGGACGATAAAGATTGAGGAAAATAATTGAAATGGGTGTTATGGAGGTTACCCAAGCATAGAAGTGGTAGAAATAGCTCCAAATCACGAAACCCTAAGCTCCAAGTCTCAAAAATAGTGAAAATAGAAAAAATCATGTATTTATAAACACAGGCTTCGCGATCGCAGACTAAGGTCGCAATCGGGGTACTTAGACATTACAATCGCAGGTGTACCAGCTGGGGACTTGGTGCATTCCAACCCTTCGCGGGCCCCTTGAGATTCATTCAAAATTCCATGAATGCAAATGAACTATGCTACCCAATCAAATTTTACACTTCGAACTTAATGGAGATATCAAATTTTCGAAAAGACATTATTTTCACAAAGTTGACCCCTGAAATCTAAAATCACATCTTTTCAAATCGAGGTTCAAAATTAGATTTAAAACCATAAAATCACATCAACTATGTTTTCATCCGTCGTACGGATCAAAAGATATCAACTGAAATGAACTATAAGTCTCTCAAAGCTGCCAAAAATGCAAAATCAAATAAATGGCATCAAAATGCATCGAGAACTATGTCAATTATCCCTACACCCCAGAAGTACCACAATACAACCACGAGGAGGGGTAAAATGGTTAAATCACTCAAAAACATATATTTCATCAAAATTTAGGTCGTTACACCATGTTACCTATTTTTAAATTAGTGTCTAAATGGACTCCCAACATGGTTTAAAAAAGAAAGGGTAAAATCAGAATTTTTGTTTATAAACCCATGATTAAATGAATCCATTGGTGAAAACCCAAGAGAAAACGGGTTCAAATTTTGGGTTTAAATCGAAAAAAAGACATTTTAAACCTTTTGAGCCATAATCCCCAAATTCCACCTTTGAAATCCCAATTTAATGAGTTTTAGATGATGAAAATCAAAGAAAAATAATTAAATAATGAAATAGAGCTTACCTAAGCTCGAGAATGGAAGAAATTGTCTAAAACACTCTAAACCCAAAGCTCAAAGTCTAAAAAATGGAAGAAAAAATTGAGAACATTTCATACACATGTCCATATATGACCGCTATAGCGATCAAATTTCCAACCAACAAATAAGAGGCCACCAAAGTAGTCTCATACCGCTAAAGCAGAGACCTCTAAAGTGGTCAACGTTTGCATTAGCAGTTATTGGCTACCAGCTCTCCAATTAAGTGGCGCCCAGGCTACTAACGCGGCTACTGCTTTAACATCCATATGGCTACTAAAAGGCTCCACCAAATTTTTAGTTGTATCAGCAACTTTGCTAAATTGCAAAGTTGCCGATCCAGCCCTCAAAATACGTTCAGAATCTTGGGAAGGCAAACGAAATATGCTACTAGACGAAATTCAATGTTTTGGACTCAATTGGGACATTGAAATTTTGAAAAGAGATTGTTTTCACAAAATTGACCCCTGAGATCCAATTTCAGAAATTTTTGAAACAAGGGTCAAAATGAGATCCAAAAGTCATAAAATTAAACCAACTATGCTATCAATTTGAAATCGATGTTCCGGATCTATTGGCACAGTCTATTTTTTCATCCGACCTACAAAACAATGAATATTGATCAAAGTTAACTATAAGGCCTTTTTTACCTCTAAAAACTACAAACTTGCACAAATCATTTTTGGTTGAATCGGGAACCGTGGAAACCATCCCCTCACTCTAGAAACACCACATAGCAAACACGGGGAGGGGTAAAATGGTGAAAACACGTAAAAATGGAAAGATTAAAAAATCAAGTCTGTACAATATCCACCACTAAGAATCTAATCGTCTTCAAACTAAATATACAAAAAATACCCAAATCAGCAAAAAGCTGGGGATAACTACTACGCATTTTGAGCTCAACCTCATAAGCATCCTCATCTATGGAATGGTGTCTTCACTGGACCATAACCAATGAAATATCTCGAGAACATTATCACCTAAGATACTAGGCTAAATTGGAAATTGGCTCCTAAAGAAAGGACAACATATCATCTAATTGCACTTTATCCCAACGAATGACATGAGACTCATCCAAAATATAATACCGTAGCATGAAAATATGAAATACTTGATGAACGGCTAAAAAATCTAGGGAAAATTCTTTAACAACCCTACTTAGGATAAAGATTCCCACATCGGCATAACACAGAAGAGATGTTGGGTATATATGGAAGCAAACCTTACTCCTTATTGACGCATATTAAAGTTGTGCGGGTCTAGGCACAGAGTGGAAAATATCACTAGTAGGCTGAGCCATTACTAAATGGTATCAAATCCAATCCTGTGTTAGACTTATTGATGTGAGCTAGAGTTAAACAGAGTTTAGGAAAATCTCAGTAAGGCAGGACAAACTGCAGTCCTGAGTCTAGGAAAATTCCATTCGGTAGGGCAAACCTTAGTGAGGATGTTGAGTAAATAAGAGAGGGTGTATATAACACCTCAACATAGGATAAGGAGTCTCACATAAGCATAACATAGGAGAGATGACGGTAATATAGGTAAGAAAGCCTTACTCCCTAGTGATGCGTATTAAAGTAATGCGGGTCTTGGCCCAGAGCGGATAATATTACTAGTAGGCTGGGTTATTACAAATGCTAACTCATAGGCTACATCTCCAGCAGTTCGAAGGATCTAAACTAGCTCGATATATCTGCAGCTAAGCTTGCCCCTCTTCCTAAATCTGATCATGCCGTTCGCGGGTGAAATGCGAAGAAAGACTAAACAATACTAAATCTCAAGGCATGAAGTCTATGATCTGCATAACACTTCTACCTACTTTGAGTCGCTCAAAGTTTATCCTAAATGACCCGAAATCTATCTAGAGACTCACAAATCAAGACTGTACCACGAGATCTAATCTCAAAAACCTTAAACTAACCAATCAAAGAGCAATAATTCCTACCATATAGATCCTTAAAAGGTGTCATCTCAATATAGGAATAGTAACTTTTATTATACGCAAACTCCATCAAGGCTAAATGCCACCCCCCACTAACCTCAAAAGTCCAAAACATAAGCACAAACTATATTATCAAAAACCTAAATAGTTTGCTCTGACTGACCATCGATCTCTAGATGAAAAGTTATATTAAGATCAACTCGGATACCCAACTCCCCCTAAAATGCCTTTCATAAGTTTGAATTGAAAACTGAACCCTTATCTGAGATAATAGACACCAGTACATCGTTGACACAAACTATTTCATAGATGTAGATACGGGTTAACCTCATGGAACTGAACAAAACTTGAATATGGATAAAATGAGAAGACTTGGTCAATCAAACCACAATGACCAATCAGAACTACATAAGTATAAAGCAACCCATTCACAAAGTCCATAGTGATCCATTCCCACTTGCACTTGATAATGGGTAACCTTTGGAGCAAACTACCAAGGTTCAAATGTTCGGCCTTCACCTGCTGACAACATAGGCAACGAGCTACAAAATGCATTTCATCCTTTCTCATACTATCCAACTAGTAATGTTGTCTTAAATCATGATAGATCTTAGTCATTCCTAGGTGAATGAAATACCTAGAACAAGGATCCTTCTCTAAGATCAATCTCACCCAATAACCCACTCTCAACATAAAAACTTGGCCTCCAATCCTCAAAACACCATCAAAGTTAAGTGAGGCTTCCTTTGCCTCGCCACTCAACACCTTATCTCAAATCTCTCTTAATCTATCATCATCATATGATAATCCCAAATATGCTCCATTAAAGAATATCTAGCCTCCATAAATGCCAAAATACACCTATATGTCAAAATATAAATCCTAAGCATCTATTTAGTCAAATACTGAACCTATAAGGACAAAGGCCTCTCTTGGATCACAAGATGCACCAAGCTACCCATACTAGTCAACTTCGAGCTCAAGGCATTAGCAACCATATTAGCCTTACCTAGATGATAGAGAATATTAATATCATAATCCTTAAGGAACTCAAGCCAATGATGTTGCCACATATTATGATCCTGCTGGGTGAAGAAATACTAAAGGGTTTGGTGATCCAAGAAGATCTCACAACGGACTCCATAAAATAGCATCTCCACAACCACAAAACAAATAAAACCACGAACAACTCCAAATGATGGTTAGGTGATAATGCCCAACCTACACGTTCACTCTGAAGTTTATGAAATCACTGTCAAATATAATAACCGAACAAAAGTTGGGGTCAAATCCCAAGGGAATAAATAGAATCGTGGCTCTCAGATGTTGTAATCAGTGGGCAAAACGGTAAAAGTAAATGGGGGATTTGAGTAACGATATCAAACAAGTAGCTAATATCAACTTCAGTTGTAATCAATCGTAGGTGAATACTAGGATTGTGTTCCCCCTAGCTTCATAACTCTATAGGCTTATCATGTTTTGTTGAACCAACCGAATACCTTGCATGTAGAATCTGATAAGTTATGTTCCATTAACCATCTTTTGGACTAGCTAACAGATTTTACCCTTTACCTTTTGAGTCTCAGGATGTCACCTTACTAACTATTATCCTAGATGTCAGTTAGCTATTACCTTTTGAGTTTTTAGTTATTAGATGATCGCAAACCATCTTCCTTAGATAATACCTAGTAGCATGGATTAATAGTTAAACTTCAAATCACTCTTGTAGTTAGCTTTTCCTAGTAGCTACTCCTCTTTTGGAGTAAGTAGCAATAATCTAGGTGGGATCCTAACATTTGCAATCGCTAATATAACTATTAAAGTGAAGATAATACAATCCATGCATGGGTATCACTTTAGAACAAAAATAGCACTTCCCCTACTCTATCAATCCATCAGGGTTTCCACAACCCTACCTATGGATTCTTAGTCGCTCATGCTTGTGAAGCAATCAACAACATTCATAATTTAAAGCATAAGATAAAATCACAATAATCACAAGTAGGAACCCAGAACATTAACTGAATTAATCAACCAAAATCAATACAAGAAAATTCAAAGACATAAATCAAATCTCAGAATCAAAATATATTTGTAAGTATCAAGAATGCATAACTTCTACTACAAACATATAAAGGGTATTTATAGTACACAAGGAAACCATAAAATAAAAGCCCAAATAAAAAAGGGTCGTGACCACTTATGTGTGTCCATATGCGTCCTGGCCTTGGGCGCATGTGACACATATCACTTAAGGCTTGGCGCATGTGGACACATATATGTGCTAGAGAAAAAGTCCTACAACTTCTACTCTCTAGATTTTGAACTTTTGGCACTTATCTTACCTACATGCGGTCCAATTGTGCTACATGCGGTCACATATTGACATAAGTAAGCACCAAAAGTTCTTTTTCAGCTGATTTACTCTCAAGATCTTAAATTTTAGTACTTACCTTAGTCTTACACAAACTATATGTGCTACATATGGTCCACATGTCGACATAGGTAAGTGTCAGGCCTTCTAATACTTGCAACCAAGCTTCAAATCTTCAACTTTAATCACATGATGTGGTCATGCACAATCCCAAAAGTGTCAAGAATACCCAAAATTTATTAATTATGTAGCCAAAAACTCCATTTTTTTATCTTTCTAATGAACTTAGTATCCAAAACCTACTTTCCTGCAAAACATACCTTAAACGCATCATATCTAATAAAACAACCTACGAAATTTGCATATTTTTATAGTTTCAAGTATCAAAAGTGCTATATTTCTATATCACATCAACATCCTTAACTTAGAACGTTTGCATGTCCTCTGGCAACACAACACAACAAAACAAAGCAAAACAAAATATAATGCTTAATTAGGAGAATCTAAGTTATTCAAGGTATTCAATCAACACTTTAGCTCAAACCACAATACCCCCTCCTATCTCATTTTTCAAACCCAACTGTGCATAAACTTGGAGAAAAATAATGTGACATAATGGGATCAAGGTATGACACTATATTAGCAACAGACAACCATATATATGTACAAGTTGCACTACCCAAACACGTAAACATCTTGCAATATGACTCATGTGTCCTCACAACAAAGATATCCCACTCACTCATATGAAATAATTCATGTCAATGCAGAGTTAGTCAAGCGACAATCACACTCGAAAGAGAAGTTCTAATTAATGTGTATCAAATACCATAGGCTTGCCCTTATTTTCTTTACCTTAGTTTTCAAACAGCCAGGCTAGGATTATTATAGGACTTTTCTCGGCTTATAATGTAGGCTTGGGGGGATGGTATGGTACCTAAGCATATCAAGTGACTAAGCTTCCTTGGCACTACACTAACCTTGGGGCCTCACGTATTAGCTAATTTTCTTTTTATTCTACCCTTATTTCTTCCTTTTTATTATTTACTGCACATTGAGGTTGGGTGTGGTGTTTTATGCTTTTTTTTTTTTACTTTTTCACAATTTTTCTTTTCTTTTTCTGCCACTCCATCCCTATAATTTTTTTACCCTTCTACGTATCCACTTACATCACACACTCCTATGATAAACACCATCAACTTAGGAGATTTTTCTGAGTTGAGGTACAAATATCCAAGGAAGAACAAGCCAAAATAGGAGATTGCAACACAAATGGGAAGGGGAACAGTGAAACAAAAAAAGGCTATAAGGCCTAAAACATGGATCAAGGGATACTATTTCACATAGGGACTTTCCTAACCAACTATCCTACAACCTAGGCAAGTCTAACCAGGCAAGTTCTAAATTTCACATACAAGGGAAACTAAGTAGCATCTCACACACTCGTGGCACATAGTCAATACTACAAACTATTACTTATCCGCTTCATGCAACTGTTTGCAAATTATTATTATGTCCTTAATCCTAATGCCATAACAAGATCCACAATGTTCACACATATATACATTCACACAGTTCTAAAACATAATTTTTGAGTGGTTGTCATATGTCTCCTTGTGAGAGAGTGCACCCCTTCTTGTAATATATATATCTCCTCCCTCATATAGCCTAGATGTAGTGTCTCTAGCACTGTAAATCTGGCTATGAAACATCTCATAAAAAGAATCAAGATATGCATGTAAATTAGCTCATAGCTCAAACATTGAAACTCTCTATGCGGCCTCCCATCTAGCCTCTGCCACTCAAATTTAGTTCACATCCCTAATCAAATCTACCTGTATATAGTAGTTATATCGATCTCAACAACCATCAATCGAGCATCAGTGCCCCTTTAAAGGTCTACTAAGCTCTATAAGAACTATCAAGATATAGTAATCATACTTGTAGCAGGTGTATGGGCGAGTAGGCACTAAAGATACACCAATCGGCTCTAAGGTCGAAGCCTGGGCTAAAGAAGAATTGGTTCGTGTCCCCTCAACTTGAGTACTAAAATCTGGGGCCTCTCTCTACTCCCCTATCTTAAGATTAACACAAACTCTTTATCTGTGCAGTGGCTATCACAAGTACCCTCTCATCGACTCTCACTATTTCAGTTACACCAACCTTGTAACAAAACCTCTAGATCAAGCAAGGAATGGAAAACTTATTGCCTCCTCAAATCCCTATCATGACTCTCATGTTGGAGGATGGTTGTAAAGTCAATAGCATATCTGTCCATCAAACTAGCAATCAAGGTCGCTCTCTCCCAAGTCAACCCATTATCTAAAGTAGTAGGGAATAGTCAAAATCAGATGAGTAACCACCAAAACTTAGCATCAAAAGTCAATGAACCCTTTTTTATCACACCATGTCCCTCAATCCACGGGGTTTCTTCACCCAAAAGTAAAATATAGCTAGTTATCCACCTATCCATCTCCACTTTCTCTCCTCTATGCTCTACCTCTTACATAATATGTCTATCATATGAAACACTTAGTCTATAATCAACTCTTCTATGGATGCGAGGGTAATATAGTCTGGACCAAAAATATCCCAGAGGATAGTCTCTGTTAAAAGATCAACCCTAGCCCCTATCACAATGGTCTGATCAAGCTGTGTTGCTCAATGTGTCTCATCGGGCCTATAAATTTGCACATCTAAAGAACTATTGTGGAATAATATAAAGCATAAAACTCTCCCACAACAACTAGGCTGTAAGAATCGAGTGGTTTAGTCATCCACTCTAACTAATAACACGATCAAAGAAAGCCTGTAACTATGGCACTCTACTCAGCCCGAAGAGATTAATGTTGCGCTCCTTAAAACTAAGTCTCTTGGGTATATCTATCTCTGAGATATGGCTAAATTTAACATATACCATCCTCATCCCCTCTACACACCACCTCGAATTTTTCTCCTCAAAAGGAGCCTCCGAGGCAAGTGTGGGTATAGAACTTTGCCCCTACTGTACTGGTACCTTCTCATCTAGAATGCGCATCTCATAAGAAACCTGCTTTGTATCCTTCTCAGACTATTGTATATATGACTAATATAGGTAAACTGTGGTACCCTCCTCAGACAGAGTTACTTTTAATAAATCCTCTCGCTTTGTAGCCTCGGATAAATCCTGAGGCCCCTCCTCAGACTAGTGTGCCTAAGCTACACCCTATGGAGATGGCTCCAAATATTCTTCATCCTTATCATCATGAACATCTAGCATTGAGTCCATAGGGCTTCCTTGTAAATAAGTTCAAATTAGAATAAAGTAATGGTTTGGGAGAGCCTATGTAGAAATGAAAGTGATCTTCATGCTAACTTCATCCTCGGTCGGGCTATACGTGTATGTGTAGCCTAGACAATATGCACGTCCTCAGTCTGAGACTTAGGCTAAGTAAAGGTTGGTCGTCTACCCCGCTGTGACTGCTCAGGTAGCGGCTTTCCCATCGTGCCTAATATGATAGTCTTAGTTACTTGGCCCACCTTTTCTCTAGTAACTCTGTATGTCACTCTCTTTGCAACTTCTCCAAGTCGTGCAATTGGGTATTCCTCAAATAAACCACTGGGCTCAGGGGACTTATCATGCCTCCTCGATATATCACCCTTGTTCTTCTTAGCAATTTTTGGTGCCATATGTACCTAAAAAACTAGTCGTTAGTTTCCAACAAAAATGAGGGATTGCAAAAGTTGAAGAAAAACGTAAAATTTGAAAAGTTTAAATTTTTCCTCAATTTTCACACCCCTTTACTTATTTGAAGTCCCAAAAAGTCCAATGCGCACACATATATCAAGAATTATAATTTTCAATGCAAACTAACATGTCCAACCTTTGGTATTACTCTACTTGTTCAAGTTGAACTTCCGTTTAGGGCCTAACCGTTGAATTTAATTCAAAATAAAGTCCAACATAAAGATTATAGGATACTTCGAGGATCCTACTTACAAGAATGATAAATTCTATATATTTTCCATGTAAATACACATATCAACTTGTTTATTCAATAAATAAATCAATACATAACCATTAGGAGCCAAGAAAGTCACCTCTTTTATGATAACTAGAAGTGAACAATGAAGAAATCAAGCAAAATCCAAGTTTGAACTTGTTTTTGGTGTGTTGGGACAAGATGGTACCTCAAACAAGTTTCAATTTATCCTTTCTTTAAGTGCGGGATTAGTTTATGGTTTTAGAGAGAAGTTTGGATTTAAAGAGAAAAGTGAGATTTTGAAGATTTGAATGAGTTAGAATGAGGCAATATGTGTTTAAATATTGAGGGAGAGCCGGTTTAGGTATTAAATATGCATTGGTGGGGCCAAAATTTTAATTAATTTTTTGCCCCATAAGCTATGCACTTACGGTTGTAACATGCGGCCTGTCGTGCGGCGCATGTGCCACATAAGGTCCGCATGTGCAGGGTGCATGTGGGCTTAAATTTTTGGCCTACTTTCTTGCATTCTAGACTTGGTATTTTGATGTTTTCCCATCTGCTTATGGTCCTGTAACTTGAGTTTATGATTCCAAAAATATGATTATGTGATAAAGTCCACAATTTTCCATTCTCATCATCAGAATTCTATCTTTTCAATTATTGCTTACTTTACTTGGACCATGTGGGACACGTGACCCTGATGGGTTGGTCACACAATCCCCATACCTAGAAACTTATGCATGTAACAATCATCCTCGAATCACCAGTCTTAGTATCATTTATAGTAGTTCCGACCTTGGTTCCCTTGCCCTTGGGCTCAAAAACCTGATAACTAATGATCTAGATAATTTGCTTCCTCCGCGAGTTCTGACTCATAAGCTTTGGAAACTGAAACCTATGATGCTACTGCGTTTACTTTCTCTGAAGTCACTACTACAAGATGCTTTACTAGTAACCCTAGATTAGTTTTTAGCAACGCAATATCTTTTGCTACTGAGTCATCGGCTATACTCTGATCGCAGGAGGCACCAATATCATTTATGTTAGATCCCCTCTCAGCCTCCCAAGTTTGCCACCCTTGGAAAGTAAGTAAGATCTGATATAACATCTCCAAAGCCGCCTCCTAGCATAATCTCATAAACGTTACTCTAGATATGACATCTTCCATGGCTCTAGAGCTGATGCTCAAGGCTTGGTAAAATATCTCCAAAAATCTCATCCCTGACATTCGAAGGTTGGGCACCATACTCAGATTCTTCTTGAACCTGAACCATGCCTCGTACATAGATTCTGACTGTAGCTACCTGAAATTATGGAACTCGTCCTTAAGCTATAACATCCAGGGTAGAGAAAAAAACCGATTCATGAATTGCTGGCACAACTCCTTCCAATTAGTGATAAAGCCTGTTGGAAGTTACCCTAATAATAAAAATGCTTCTTCTGTAAGTAAGAAGGGGAAATACCTTATTCTAAATGTTTCTTAACTCACCCCTGGATTTTTATACGAACTATAATCACGATGAAATTTGCAAGGTGCAAATTTGCATCATCTGTAGGCAGACCTACAAACATAATCTGTAGATTTAAAAGTTGGATCATTATGCTCGTTATGTCGAACTTGATTCTTCGGGGTAAAATAGGAGGAAAACAGATCAAATCTCTATCGGCTAAGTGTATCCCAGATCTTCTTCATCATTTATATATTGTTATACATACTGATAAGCTGGGATCACTTGAACACAGGCACCTCTTGCTTTATTTTTATTTCTATTGAGTGTTGCTCTACGGTCTGCTTCTTATCTCTACTCAGCCTGCTCTATCGCCTTAGCTACCAATTGAGCGTATTTTGTTGCCCTTCTCTCGTTATCAGCTTGAGCTTAAATTTGACTGATTTGTTGATTAACACTTTTTGTACACCTTCAGAAGGAGAGAGAGGTACAACATCACAAATCCCTTCAGGATTATCATCTCTCTTCTGCTCTACTATCCTACTAGGTTTTGTAGGATCCTCTGTGAAGGATTGCCTCTACTCTGTATGCTAGGCATACACCGATGTATACCCAACTAAGAACAAAATAAAAAAGAAAAACCCAAAAATGCAACAAATTTAGATCACAAATCAACACCATATTCTCCGACAACGGTGCCAAAATTTAGTGATGTCCAAGCTACACTTCTTCTCAGAATATGATACGATCGCTTCTAAATATAGTTACTCAACAAAGGTTGGGGTCGAATCCCAAGGGAAGATATGGAATCATTGCTCTCTACTGTTGTAACAAACTAGCAAAACTAGAAAATTAAATGGTAGGGTTTGAGTATTAATGTCAAACAAGTGACGAGTATCAACTCCAGTTGTAATAAGTCGTGAGTGAATACTAGGACTGTGTTCCCCCTGGCTTATTAACTCCATAGGCTTATCATGTAATGTTGAACCAACCTGATACCTTGCATTTAGAGTCGATAAGTTATGTACCTTTTACAGTCTTTTGGATGAGTAGAAGGATTTCACCCTTTACCTTTTGAGTCTTAGGATGTTGCCTTACTACCCTTTATCTTGATCCCAGTTGACTATTACTTTTTGAGTCTCTAGTTATTAGTTGAAACCTAACCATTTTACTAAGATAAATCCTAGAAGCGTGGATTGGCAATTAAACTCTAAATTACTCTTGTCTTTATCTTTTCCTATTCACTACTACTCTTTTGGAGTAAGTAGCAATAATTAGGCGGGATCCTAATATGTGCACCCATTAAAAAAAATATTATATTGAAGATAAAGTAATACATCCATGGGTATCGATTTAGAAAAATAATAGCACTTCCCCTACTTTGTCAATCTGCCAGGGTTTCCAGAACCCTAGCGATGGGTTTTTAGCCTCTCATACTTGTGAAGTAATCAACAATGTTCATGATCGAAAGCATACATGATATCATAATAATAAGAAGTAGAAAACCCATAACCGTAATTGAATTAATCAACTGAAGTCAATACAAGAATACCAAGATCAAAATCTAATCTTTGACTTAAAATATATTTGAGAATATTAAAAGTGTCTAACTTCTACTAAAAACATATAAAGGGTATTTATAGTACATGAGGAAACCCTAAAACCAAAGCCTGAACGAAAGAGAATAAAATAGGGTCGGTGGCCATTTATGGTCTCTACTTGTACCCTGACCCTGAGCGCAGGTAGCACTTGTGACCTACAGGGTGGGCGCAAGTAGTGACCGTATGTGCTAGAGACAAAAAATCCTACAGGTCAACTCAAAGTATTTTGGGATTCTATCACTTTCTTTGCCCACATGGGTCCATAAGTGCTACTTGCGATTCACATATTGACTTTTCAAGTGTCGGGAGTCAACTTTTCAGCTCATCTTCAATTTTCGAACATTCTTTGGTCATGAACAAGCCAAAAAGTATCCCAAACATCCATAAATGCACCAATAATTAGCCAAAAATACTTTTTCGTCTTTTTCACGAACTTAGCATCAAAAATATGATTTCCTACAAAACATGCCTAAAACGCATCATATCTAATAAAACAACCTCAGAAACTGGCATATTTTCCTCGATTTAATCATCAAAAGTGTTATATTTCAATAGCACATCAGATCTCAGCTTTTGTATGGTACACTCATACCTGGATCTACACCAAAATATCATAATAGAGAAGTGTATGATTCACTTGTACCCATTAGGTATCATAGGCCGACTAAGCAAAGTAGAAAATATGATATATAAATACAAACTATGATCACATCACCTGCAGTCAAAAAATATCCCAAATAGTAGCTCACACCATCTCCACATAAAGTTCTAAATATAGCACATAAACAAATAAATAGGTATGTGAAAGAAACAAATTATATATGCAATAAATAACGTGCAAAATCTCAATACGGAAGATACATGTAATACCCCAGGTTTTCAAGCTCTAGACCCCTTAAATAATAGCCCACTAAGTTAGCTTTTCAGTGCCACAAGTCTCAATGTGGTAAAAAGTTATGTAATTTTTCTCTAAATATTAGTCAGCTGCCAGTGGCTACGACTCCTCTGCAAGACTCGTAATTAGTGACTAAGGGTTGTCAAGATGGACTAGTAATCACAACATTGCATAATCAAAGAATCAATTCTACTTGTTACGATTCTATCATATGACTAGTAGTCGGACATTACTAGTCGTTGTATGGACTCGTAGCCTGACAAGTAAAGGACCTAAGAATCAAGCCTCAGATAATGAATCCACCTAATGACTCATCGTCAATTGTAACAAATTGTTAGGAAAAAGTCGTAGTCATAGTAGAAAGAACCTCAGACCACAAGCTTCCAAGTTATGACTCATATCACAACTCGTGGCCAATCGTGAGGAGAGTCATAATGACTGAGGAGTAGGTTTTCCAGCATGATCTCTCATGGACTTTTATGTCTTTTCACACTCTTTTAAAATCCAAAACCATGTCGTTTAGGCTTTCCAAATAGTGGTATAAAAGACCCAAAATCCCCATTTACATGAAAAGGTCGTAATTCAACTCAGACAAACCAAAAAGGATGATTTTGTCTTCTCCCAAGAAGCTATTGGGGTTCTTCACGTCCAAGATTAATTCCAAGCAATTCACCAAGGTTTTCACTCTAAGGATGTGGGATTTCATCAATGGGTCCCTTCCACCCATTGAGTCCCAAGAATTTCATAAATTCACAAATATAAATCTCTTTTCTCTTTATATGGATTTTTGAGTCAAATATGAATTTATTCAACTCTTTCTCAATTGTTTGGGCTACGTACCATGAAAATATGTTCCCTCATGAGAATTGTGTTTCTATATATTTGATAATCTTCATTGGCCATATTATAATCAGTTATTGGAATATTAAGTAATATTTATGATATTCCCATACTATGATCAGTTTACCATTTTCATGAATAATTGCATTAGTCTGTGCTAGTGGGTTATGAACACCCGATACCTAGGGCTTAAACATGCATCAGTTTACAAGTTCATAATGCCTTCAGTTTATGTATACAGTATTATTTTCAGAACCTCATGACTTTAGCATATCAGTTATCAGTTTATTTTTAAAATATACTTTAAAGTCATTCAGCTGGGTGTAACACTTAGCACCTAGTGAATCCAGTTATGGCGGATCACTCATATGAACCCTTAAGTTCTATAAATACGTTTTCACCATAGGTTGTAAGGGGTCACCCATCAGTTTAGGCTTGACACCCTAGTCTTTCAGGATATCAAGTAAGTCGATCAGCATCAGCCAGTGTTAGTACCCTTAGCAAGGTACTGACACCTATCTAATTGGGTTTACAAGTTGGACTCTAGTTTTACTCAGATTGGGCCATGTCAGTTGTAGTTAGCTTTTATAGTTTCATTTCAGTATTTAGATCATGTTATGTTCATGTTTCCATGACCAAGTGTTCAGTATAATAATTATTCAGTTATTCAAATTACTTTAGTACATATTTATACTTGGTCTTACATTCGACTTTCATGTTCATACTTTCATATTCAATACCTTTATGTATATCATCTAGGTCCCATATCACATATCGGTACATTCAAATTACTGATCACATAGTCTCTTTGGCGCTATGTTGTCTTATAACATAGGTTTAAATGCTTAATTTCTAGATCATATTTAGTTTGTTTATGTGCCACTCAACTGCAGTATTGATGAGTCTTCATTAGTAGAGGACTACTTATTTTCTTAGTTATTCATTTACGTGTTTTTACTTCATGATATTTTAGTTATTCAGATTTAGATGGGGACCTTTCCTAACAACTCATCAAGTCTAGAGGCTTACAGACAATCAATAAGTTATACATGTTTTACAATTGATATATTTCAAACATCATTGATATTGTTTTGACTTCTAGTTAATTTTAAAATAATTTCTACACTATATTTTGTTACCTTCTCTCAATATTTACAGCTTGTGCCAGATCATGGGTTAGCTTAGGGTTACTCGTCGCATTAAGCACCTTGTTACGACTAGGGGTAGTCTCAGGTTGTGACAAACTTGGTATCAACACAAAAGATTTAAATTGTCCTAGACTGTCTGAAAGTTGCATTAAGTATAGTCTTGTTCATAAGTGTGAAGCGCGCCACACTTATGGGAGAGAGGCTACAAAACATGTTTGGAAAGACTCCCTTCTTTCAGTATCATGTAGTAGGATGGAGCGTAAGCTTTGTTAAACCCCTTCTAATTTATTTTCTACCCTGTTGAGAAAATTCCTCCTAGAAAGGCTAATGGGAGGAGAAATGGGGACCAACTCGCACCACCACCTGTTCCTAAAGACCCTCAGAATAAGCAGGTCTCTCACGCTGAATTTAGGGTTGACTTCATAATATTAGCCCAATATATGGCTTCCTAAAGAAACCAACAGGTTGTTTCTCTATCTAACCCAGTAGTTAATATGACATCAGCTAGAATTTGAGATTTTACCCGAATGAATCCCCCAGCATTCTCTAGATCTAAGTTTAAGGAAGATCCATAGGAGTTTTTAGACTATATGTAGAAAGTGACTCATAATAAGGGGATTACCCTGAGTGGGATTTTTGATTTAGATGCTTACCAGTTGCAAGGGTTAAGCAATGAAACAAGGATACAGGCTTCAATGTGGGGCCTGTAGAGTGGGATAAATTACAATTATGTTTTAAGGTAAGTTCTTCCAACTCAAGTTGAGGGAGGCCTAGAGGAAGGATTTTATAAATTTGAAGTAGGGTAACATGAGTGTGAAGGAGTATTTACTTAAATTTACTCAGTGCCCGAGGTATGCTCCAAATATGGTGGAATATTCTAGGGCCAAGATGAGTAAGTTTGTATCTCGTATTTAAGAGGATATTGTCAAAGATATCAGAACAACTATGTTGATTAAGGAGATGGACCTCTCTAGGTTGATGGTTCATGCTCAGCAGATTAAGGCGAAGAAACTCAAGGAAAGAAAAAGGGAGAATAAGATAGCCAAAACTGGTAGTTTCAACTTTTCTCAATAGAGGTCAGACAGTGGGAATCATTCTCAGTTCCACCAAAAATTCTTAGCCCCAGCCCTATCTTCTGCCAGTGCTCCAGTGCTTAAGTTTTGATAGAATAATCGGGATAGAGCACCAGGCTCTAAGTTTTAGGAAAGAGTGAATAGTGTCTACACCAACTCATTTTGCAGGAGATGTGCTAAGAACCACAAAGATGAGTGATTAGTAGGCAGTGATGTGTGTTTTGGGTGTGGTAATCCAGGCCATGAAATGAGAAAATATCCTGCAGTTGCACAGCGAGAAAGAAATAATTATTAGTAGGGATAAGCTAACTCTTTAATAGTCATAGCAGGATGCCCAACTCAGTAAGGAGTAACTTCTAGTGAAACCAGTGGAAAACATTAGAATCAACTCTATGTCCTTTAGACTCGACAAGATCATAAAGTTTCTCCTGATGTGGTTACTGGTACGCTACAACACTTTCATCTTCATGTATATACATTATTAGACCCTGGAGCCACACTTTCATTCGTGATTCCCTATATAGCAGTAGATGTTGGTGTTAGTCTCAAAATCTTAGCAAAACCCTCTTTCATGTCTACCCTAGTTGGTAGTTCCATTATAGCAAGGTGAGTGTACAAAAATTGTCCAATCTCAATATCTCTAAAAATCACCTTAGCCAATCTTATAGAATTAAAGATGACTGATTTTGATGTTATTCTTGGCATTGATTGGCTCTATTCTTGTTATGCCTCAGTCGACTGCAGAAATAGTGCAGTTCCAGTTTCCTAATGAGTCAGTCATAGAATTGAGAGGTAGTACCTCAGTGCCTATAGGTCGATTCATCTCAAACCTTAATGCGAGGAAGATTATATTCAAGGTTTGTATCTATCACCTTGTCTGAGTTAAGTACTCAAGTTCTGAAATTCCAAGTATTGAGTCAGTTTCAGTAGTTAATGAGATTTTAGAAGAATTTCTTGAAGATCTGCTCAGAGTTCCTCCTAAGAGGGAAATTGACTTTGAGATAGATCTCCTTCTAAACACTCAACCTATTTTAATTCCACCTTACAGAATGACTCTAGCAGAACTTTTGGGAATTGAACAAAAAATTGAAGTATCTCTTTGACAAGGGCTTCATTAGTCCTAGTGTCTCTCCATGGGGTGCCCCAGTTCTCATCATGTGCAAGAAAGATGATTATCTCAGAATGTGCATCAACTACCGTCAGCTGAACAAAGTCACAATCAATAATAAATACCCTCTCCCCAGAATTGATGACTTGTTTGACTAAATTTAGGGTGCATATTGTTTCTCTAAGATAGACCTTAGATCTGACTATCATCAGCTCAGAGTCAGAGAATGTAACATTTTGAAGACATCCTTCAAAAGTCGATATGATCAATTCGAATTTATATTTATGTCTTTTGGACAAATGAATGCTCCTACAGCGTTTATGGACTTGATGAATAGGGTGTTCAAGTAGTACATAGACATATTCTTCATATTCTTCATAGATGACATCTTCTTATATTCTCGTAGTGAAGGTTAACATGCAAACTATTTGAGGATTATTTTGCAGACACTTAAGAATCACCAGTTATTCGCTAAGTTCAGTAAGTATTAACTCTGTTTGAAATCAGTAACCTTCCTCGGTCACATTATTTCTGATGATGTCATTTAAGTTGATACTCAAAAAACCAAAGCAGTAAGAAATTGGCCTAGACCTATCTCTCTATCGGATATCAGGAGTTGTTGGGTTTAGCCCATTACTATAGATGGTTGTTAAGGGATTTTCATCTATTGCTTCTACTATGTCTAGATTGACTCAGAAGAAAGTCAAATTTCAGTGGTCATATTCTTACTATAAGAGTTTTTAGGAGTTTAAGACTCGACTAACCTTTGCTCCTCTATTGACTCTACCAAAGGTTCTAATGGTTTCATAGTTTAATGCGGTGCTTCTAGAGTTGGTCTCGGTTGTGTGTTGATGCAGTGGAGTAAAGTTATAGCTTACACCTCTAGAAATCTCAAACCCCATGAGAAGAACTAAGCAACTCATGATTTTGAGTTAGCATCAGTTGTCTTTGCCTTAAAGATTTGAAGGCACTATATTTATGGGGTTCATGTCGATGTACTTACCGACCATAAGAATTTATAGTATGTGTTCACTGAGCAAGACCTAAGTCTTCATCAGAGAAGGTGGCTTGAATTATTAAAAGATTATTATATAAGTATTTTGTACCACCTAGGTAAGGCCAATATTGTGAACAATGCCTTTAGTAAATTAGCTATGGAAAGTGTCGCTCACATGGACAGTGGTAAGAAAGAGCTAGTTAGTGAGGTTCATCAGCTTGCTAAATTGGATGTTCGGTTGGTTGATTCAGTTGAAGGTAGTGTATAGGTTCAGAACTATTTGAATCTTCTTTGGTTTCCGAGGTAAAGGAAAAACAAGAGAGAGATCCTATTTTAGTAATTTAAAAGGGCCAGTTCGAGATTATAAGGTTAAGGTTTTCTTCTAAGGGAGGGATGGTGTACTTTATTGTCAAGGTAGGTTATGTGTTCCAAACATGGATGGTTTGAGGCAGCAGATGTTAGCATAGAAACCCTATAAATCAAATCCTAACTAGAAAAGGAAAACTTGACTTTAAATACACAATGATGAATAGAAATATTATAGGAGTAGGATTAGGTTACATGAAACCCCTAAGAAATAAATTCAAAATGATCTGGTAATTTTGCATCGATGTCCGCCTATGGACCTATCTATGCATCGTATGTTGTACCTATTACCGTAGGTCGGGGGCCACAGGTAGTCATCCCAAAAACTGCTCTCTTCTTTTCCAGGTTCTGATATATACGGATCCACCTATGCCTCGTAGGTGGTACCTACGGTCCATTGTTGCCTTAGTAAGTAGTTATTTTCGTCTAATCATTCCAGTTTCTTCTAGTTAGCTTCGAACACCTAGTTTCCTGCAAAATCACGCAAAAAAAACATCAAATCCAACAAAATAGCTATAAGTACATGCATATTCTCTAAGTTTAAGCATCATAAGTTCTACAAATTCATAGCACATTAGCAACCCATATACTTTCTCAATACTCAATTCCAAATCTCAACATCCATAGCTTCTCTCCGAATTATAGACTACGACACAGGGTTTTGTAAAAATTGTCTCAATTTTATCAAAAACAAGTGTTTCCTCAACAGTGTTAATGTATCATGAATTTATGTGTGAAATAAGGATTTAATCCTCATAACCAAACCAAAACTAGAATCCATTCAATATATAAACACATGAGTTTAGAATCTACACAGTATGTCAACCATCCATGATTTAGTATAAGCGATGTACCATTAGAATAGATATGTATGTAAGACATCATTAATATCATATTTACGCTAACTTGGGTATTTTCAACATAAGAAAGCAACGAATGCATAAATGAGACCAATACTATCAGATAGAGCCCCTACACGGGCAACACGTAGTAAATATCATCTTAAACCACCAACAACAACAATATAAGCCCTCACATGGGCACACAATAGTAATAATATTGTTTTTATAATTTATTAGCAATACTCATAGCATGCTTTTATATACGTATTAAGTACCCATCCCAGTCTGAAGAAAGTTAAGCTATAACCTACCTTGCGGCATCAAAACCTAAGCCATAAGCCCTTTGATATGGCCCATATCAATAGTCTCAAAATCAAATAAAACATACAAATATAGAATCTATGCGTTAAATTAAAGTCAATGATACTCATATTGCCTATTTTCAAATCGAGGTTAAAATGGACCCCCAAAATAGGTTTTCAAAAAAAAGGTAGAACCAAATCTTTTATTTATAAAAACCTTACCCATGGAATACAAAGGAGAAAAAATAAGTAACAATAAGTTATAAATGGGGTTCTAATCAAAGGAATACCATTTAGGCCATCCGATCCAAAATTCCCAAATTCCAAATTGAAATGGAGAGTTAAAATGGTTTTAAGCAAAATAGTCAAAGTGAAGTAGTTGAAAAGTAATTTAGAGCTAACCCAAGCTTGAAAATGTAAGAAATCATTCAAAATATTCTTAAATCGTAGTTCAAAATCTCAAAAATAAAAGAAAAATTATGAAATAGGTTTTTATTGACTGCCCAGCTTTGACCACTAGAGTGGTCAAGTGACTGCTTAAGTGGTGTCAGTTAAAAAAAGAGATGACCACTTAAGTGGTCTATCCCCACACGCAAGTCCGCTTATGCAATCCCCTATCACTAAAGTGGTGACTGCTAAAGCAATCAATTATTAGCTTTAGCGGTAGTTGCCCTACCTGCCAGTGACCGCTAAAGTGATGCATAGGCAGCTTACTAAGTGACTGCTCTAGGTTTATCTAGATTTGAAACTTTGCTAGGTTGCAAAGTTGTCAATCAACCTCCCGAGATTCGTTCAAAATCCTGTGAAGACAAATGAAATATGCTACTATACTAAATTCAACGTTTGGGACTCAATGGCGACATCATATTTTTAAAAAGAGCATGCTTTCACAAAATTAACCCCTTATACACAATTTTACTAATTTCTGCATCAAGGGCCAAAATGAGATTCAAAATCCATAAAATCGAGCCAACAATGCTACTTATCTAAAATAAATATTCTAGATTTGTTGGCATAGTCTATTTTTTCAGTCGATACACAGAACAGCAAATGTTAATCAAAGTCAATTATGAGCCCTTTTTATCCTCAAAAAACATAGACCAGTACAAATAATTTTTTATCATATCAAGAACTGTGCCAGCATCCTCACACCTAAAAACAACACATGGAAACCATGGGGAGGGGTAAAATGGCCAAAGCATAAAAAAGTTCACAAAATTAAGTTATTACAACAAGTTTCACCTCAGACAGGAATGCCACCTCTAACAGACAACTAACTTTCCCAAGTAGGGAAAGAGATAGAGCCCCATAGAGGGCCAACATAGGGGCCTTATTGCTAACATAGGAAATTACACTACCACTTCAAAAATTTCAAGAAATCCCACTCCTACACTTCCATCAACACATAAGGCTAATACTTCTAAGGCACTTACTTTTATGGAAAAAGTCATAAATGGCTTGATAGATCGAATGGATAGGTTAAAGAGGGTTAGTTAGCATAATACGGCACCTGTATAGCCCATTAATAGTTTCAGGCACTTGCATAGACTTAAATGCTTAGAAATAAGAGGTATTTTTTAGGAGTTTCTGGAGTTGAAATTACCAAAATTTAAAAGTTCAAATAGTTTAGACTTCCTCGGAGCTTTTTGGATGGTACACTTAAGGCATTTCACTTGGTAGGATGTTCTAGGAAGTGGTCTGTGGAGATTGTATCATACAAATTGGAGGGAATGGCTAACACATAGTATGATACATTATTTCTAAGAGGCCTACTGGAGGAGTACCTCGAGCATGGGATGAGCTCACTAAGTTATTCATGGTTAATTTTCTTTGTGACAATTAGTGGAAGAAATATTTAGATCACCAACAACACCAACATACGCAGCGTATTCCCATAAAGTGGGTTCTAGATGGGTAACGTGTACACAGTCCATACCACAACCTCGAAAGAAGTAAGGAGGTTGTTTCTGATAGATCCTCATCTCAGGATAGATAGTAGTAAACCAAACAAGAAACATAAAAATAAAAAACAAAATAGGAAAACATACTGGTAGATAATAAAAGCAATAAGGCATCGACAAATTAATATAATAAACTATAAATTTGAGATCGTAAACATCAATAGAACACTACGAATAAGAAACAAAAACATATATACAAACCCAATACTCCTCCCTATTATTATGGACGCACTCTTACATACTAACTCTCTATCCTAATTTATGTCCTCCACACCTTCCTATCAAGGTTCATGTCCTCTGTAAGATGTATCCTCTGCATGTCATGTAAAATCACCCCTTCCAAGTTTTCTTCAGCCTACCTATACTCTGCCTAAAACTATTCATAGCCAACCTCTCACACCCCTATACTGGATCATCTGTACACCTCTCATCATATGCTTCAACTAACACAACCTCTCTTCCTGCATTTTGTCTTCAATCAAAGTCACTCTTACCTTTATCTTATTGCATTTATGTGTTTGTGTCTTATCTTTCTATTCTCAGATTTTTTGTGTTATTGGTCGTGCTTGTTTTGTATCTTGTTCTTGGTTTTATCTAATTTTTCTTGGCTAGTTTTTGTTTAGTATCGTGTCCCTTATCATTTGGTGTTAGATCAAGAATTTATTTTATTCCTACAGAATTAATCTTGGGCTTGCTAACTCAAAAATCATAAAAAAGGGTGTTGAAAATCCAAAAATCCAAAAAGAAACATTTTGTCCCATTTTTAGTGTCTAGGACAAAAATTTTATCTTAGATTTAGGAGATTTTTATGTGTTTTGGTTGTTTCTAGTATGAGCCCCTTCTTCACTAACACAAAAAGAGTCAAGATTCGAATTTTGAGCCATTTCCGAGTTGTTTTTGAACTTTGATGGCTGCTGTTTTTTGAGAATTAATGGCTTAAAAGTATGTTGTTGATGTTTATTGTTGAGGATGTGGTTTTGAAACATGTTGTTGTTGTTGTGGAGTTTAACGTGAGCTAAAAGTAACAAAAATTATTCAATTTGGAGCTCATTTGGGTTGGTTTCCATAGTTGAATGTTCTTGTTGTTCTTGTTTTTCTTCATGTATTATTGAGCAAGAACATTTAAAAGGGAGTGGTTTTATCTAAAGGGGTGAAGAAAGGAGTGTGGTTTTGTGTTTGTCTTGAAAGACACAATCCCAAGACATCCAAACAGGAAAGGGGACAAAAGGTCTTTCAAAAGTCTTATTTACCAAAAAGGAGTAAGAGCTTATTCACAAACTAACAAAAGAGGAAAAAGCCAACAACCTTTTTCAAAAAGGTGTCTTCCCAAAAGGGTGCAAGGATGTCAAACCTTTTTTAAATTAAAAAATAAAGGCTCCAAGTCTTGTTGTTTCCCTCCAAAGCTGATTTTCACCATTCCAAATTAAAATTTGACCAATCTAAATTGCAAACTGCCACGTCACCAAATTGCCACATCACCAAACTGCCACATCATCACCCTCCAAAAACAACCTTAGGCTCAAAATTTCAGATTTCTAAATTACTTTTCTTGGTTTCCTTAGTTTCATTTCTTGAGTCTAGTGCTAATTAGCAACTAGTAATCACCTATTAGATTGTGAATTAGTTGTTTGAGTCTGCATTTTTTCATGTTTTTGTTCTTTGTGTTCTTTTCTCTTTTTGATTCATTGAACTTCATTATTTCAAGTTCGTAATTAGAATTTTCTATTTTGTGTCTTCAGTCGATCAAACAAATCTATTTCGGCTGCTAAGTAGTGATAGACACCTTATTGACTACCAAATATAAGTAACTTTTAATATTCGCCGCTCCGATTGTGAGAATCACAAAGGTGAGTGTATACGAGTGTTGGAGAGAAGCTGTAACTACTAATCTTGTTTGTTCTTTTTGTAGGTTTAAAAGGTGATATAAGGGGAACATGTCTTTGATAACCGGGGATTATTGTAACTACAACATGGGAGACTATGATTGTAATGAGGGATTTTATAGCTATGAAGTTGAGGGAGATTGTGGGGTCTACGAAAATAGCCATAATCAAAACATGGGCAGATTTAAGGATCACGATTTTAGGGGGAATATGAGGAGAATGAAGTACCTAGCGCTTGTGGGGAATATGTAGATGATGTAGGACCTCATGACTATTCTTGTGATGAAGTTGGGGCATGTGAGGAGTCTTACACTTCCCACTCCAAACCTAGATTTGGTGTTAGGTATAACCCTTTCATTCGCTAAGCTTATGAGATCTATGATGAGAGTACATGTGAGGAATGTGAAAATTCATTTTCTTCACCTTTTAGTACTTCTTATAAAGATCGACATGGTGTGAATAGCTATCCTAGCTATAGTATAGGTTGTACTACCAGAAGAAGAGGATATGTATCTCCAAAACCAATGGGTAATCATGTTCCTTACAATGTTGATTCGAGAAGAAGTGTACACTCTAAAAAGGTTACCATTTATGGGATACCGGGCTGCCTCGTTGTGTTAAATGATAGGTACTGTAGATACTATATCCTTCCATCCATGGTTGACTACTTGGGGTTGTTTCGAGAGCCTTTACTTGCTCCATACTTCTTGGACGGGTTTAAGGTTACCGGGAGGGGAAAAGTTGTCTTCTCCCAATTGGATTACCATGAAGAGGTGTGGCGCAATATTTTCCCCATAACCTACGGTCATGTGATCTTGGGTGCCGATTGGTTTGCATAACATAAAGTCCCAAATATGCAAAATTGGCCTAATGTTGTAAGAGATCGATGGGGAAATCACCTTATGACGTACATTCTGCCCGGGCCACAAAGAGAAATATCACCAACTCCAATCCGAGTGATGATGAGAGACAAAAGATTAAGAGGACTAAGGGTGTGCAAGGTGGTAATCCAAGAGTGGAAAATAGAGAGGTTGTGTGAAGCGAAGTGGGGGCATTGCCACCAAACCAAGCTAATATTCTTTGTCATTCTATTTCTAAGGACATTTGTGTAGGTACCAACATGGAAAGTGAATGAGAGTAATGAAAATGTGAAGTTTGATGCCCAAGCTTGTGGATGACCTTCACAACACGTCCAAGGAGTGTCTACTCAAGAACTTAAAAGGTAAAATAGCTAACTCATACACTTTAGTGCATGTGAATGATAATTGTGTGGATAATAGCCGATTGAGTATGAGTAGTAGCTTACTTACTTGTGAGTCTAATGATTCTTTGCCTCTCATTGATGATATACATGTTATGACTATGGATACACTAGCTGATCCTATTGATGACCAAATTGACTCTTCTTGTAAGATCAATTTATGTCCACCTAGCGGTGAAGCCTATATGTTGAATAGAAGTACATCGTCTTGTGTAATTGGTGTTGATCAACTTATTTGTGAAAATTGTCCACCACTTAAGTATGTGTGTGATGTGATTAATAGAACTCAAATGAATGAAGCACTTGAAAATGTTGGTCAACAAAATAGAAGTGAACCCGAGAGCTATTCTTAGGATAATCTTATAGTTAAAACCATTTTGAAACTTGATATTGATCTTTTAGAGAGTGAAGAACTTTCTTGTTCCAAATCTTCCCGTGAGATAGATCATACTCTCTCTAGGTATAATGTCTTATTTGAAGATCATATACACACTCCTAAGGAACCTAGTGGAGAAAATGATGGTATAGATTGCCTTAAAGTCTATAAACGATATGCTAATCCACTATGGTGTGATAACATTTTTCCTAAAAATGGAAATCTCTTTTTGAAAGATGACAGTACTCTTTAGGGGAAGGAATGTGTAGTCCTTCTTGAAAACCCAAGGGCAAAGGTGTTATTGACTCCTTGAGGTAATGTTTCTAAATGTGCATCCTTTCTTGATACGCTTGTATTTGAGTTACGTGAATATCAACTTGTGGATGCCAAGTTGTTTATTTGTTTGCAAGAAGGAAAGAATATGGGCTTAATTGGTTTGTCTTCATCCGTGTATGTCTCTACACTTGATTCCTACCTAAATTACCTCTTCGCCTATGATGACGTCCATACTAGTTTTGGATTTGTTTTATGTAGAGGTATAAAATTTGTTGGTAAGTCCACTTGTATGTGTAATAGTGCTATATGGATCTCGCAGACTTTAGAACCAATTGAATCACCACCCTTGGTGTGGTCTCTTAAATAGATAGAAAGGCAATTGTGTCTTGCGTCTCATAAGATCCTAATTCTACTTTTTGGATCGAGTGATGCCATTAAGACCCTTGTAACTTCCTTATATCTTGGAGATTCCCGTAACTAAATGCTTTGTGCATTTTTCAATGAGAATTTAATATTTAGCTCAAAGGATCCTTGGATAAATTTTAAATATGTGTAACCTTGGCATGATAAGATGATTTGTCGTGCTAACCCTAACCCTCATTCCATGAGGAGTTTGTATTCGTTTGTCCTTTCTTCAATTTAGCAAGGTTTGGATTTAAGGTCGAATCCTTTTCAACAAGGGGAGGGTGATACGGGTCAAATGGCCGCCTTAGCTTTTGATGTCATCATTCGAAGTCAGTACGTGGGTAATCAAGCTTTGGTCGCATTGAGGACACGGGATCCTACATGGAGGGGCCGATTTGAGTACACCAAAGAGCAACCCCGCGTGTGGAAGATTGCTTAGAGTATTAAAGATTGATGACTCATGGTTTTGGGCCCTTTATTAAGGGCATTTCAGTCACTTAGCCTTGTCCAAGTAACACTTCATGGCCACCCCACCTCATTAAAAGTATTAGAGTCATTTTGTCTTCCATTATGTAATAAGGCTATATATAGTCTCTTATAGGTCTTTCCCCTTTAGTTTTTGAATGATGATTGTGTGAAAGTCTTCTTCTCTCTTTGAGAGTATAACACCCTTAGTGTAGGGCTTGGAAAAGACATTAGTGTAGGTCTTGAAAAAGCCATTATTTATCTTTTCATAGAAATGGTGGTTGTAAGGTCAATTTGATTCCCTTCGTAGTCACCGTAAAAAGATTGTAGTTTGTTATTGTGAGTTTAAGGGTCTTATATTTTAATACACGATGTGGTTCTTCTTTATTCATAACTTCTTATGTCATCTTATCTATTCCTTTATCTTAATGAATTTGTGTGTTTGTGTCTTATCTTCTTATTCTCGGATTCTTTGTGTTGCTGCCCGTGCTTGTTTTGTATCTTGTTCTTGGATTTCTCTTGTTGTTCTTGATCTGACACCAAATGATAAGGGACACGATACTAAACATAAATCAGCCAAGAACAACAAGAGAAAACCAAAAAAAATATACAAAAAAAGCACGGGCAACAACACAAAGAATTCAAGAATAAGAAGATAAGATACAAACACACAAATGCAATAAGATAAAGGGATATAAAAGATGACATAAGAAGTTACGAAGAAAGAAGAACCAAACTGGGTATTAAATGATAAGACCCTTAAACTCGCAACAAGTAACACCAATCTTCTTACGGTGACCGCTAAGGGAATCAATTCCACCTTATAACCACTGTTTCAAAGCAAAGATCAATAATGGCTTTTACAAGCCCTACAGTAATAGCTTTTCCAAGCCCTACAATAAGGGTGTTACACTCTGAAAGAGAGAAGAAGTCTTTCACATATTCATCATTCAAAAACTAAAGAGAAAAGACCCATATGAGACTATATATAGCCTTATTACACAATGGAAGACAAAATAACTCCAATACCCTTAATGAGGTGGGGAGGCCATGGAGTGTTACTTGGACAAGGCTAAGAGACCAAAATTCCCTTAATGAAGGGCCCAAAACCGTGAGTCCTCAATCTTCAATGCTCCAAGAAATCTTCCACACGCGGGATTGCTTTTTGGTGTACTCAAATCGGCCCCTTCATGTAGGATCCTGTGTCCTCAACACGACCAAAGCTTGATGCCCCACGTACTGACTTCGAATGATGTCATCAATATCTAAGGCAGCCATTTGACCCATATCACGACCTATAATACCAAATTCTACAAGCTAGCTAGATGAGCTCTATACTTAGCGTCCACATAAGCATATTGAGTTAAGAGGATTTTTAATGGATTGGTTGGTCAAATATATAATACAGTAACCTTATAAATAAAGGTTTTGACCTATTTTAATACATTTGATATTTCTAAAAAAATTAAGGACAAGGGTCGTGCAGAGCGTGTAGTTTATGATGTTTGTAAAAAGGATAAAATAGGGAGATCATTTAGTGGTGACTTTAGTGAAATTTACAGAGTGGGAAATCAGGGAAAATAGCAGGGCCATTAGATAGGGACAGATCCAATTTAACAGTTTGTATATAAGTCATCTACAAAATAGAGTACTCATGGGTCTTCATCATCTTATGAAATCATAGTTATGGGTAGACATATGCTAGTGTTCCATCCTGCCAGACTTATGGGAAACCGTATGTGGACTAGTGTTATGTTTTCATTGGAGTGTGTTTTTGGAATGGTTGAATAGATCATCACGTTAGGTATTGCCCTCAATCTTTGAGAAATGTTAGCCAGACTTCTGGTCAGTTTGTTTTACCTACTCAGACGACTCATAATACTATAGGTACTGCTGGTATGGGAAATAGAGTTAGGGGCAATAAAGATCATATTACTAGATATTGGAGATAAAAGAATACTGGTAAAATCTAGATGAGAGGTTTTTTTACTTACTAGATAAGAGGTTCATGCCTCGAATGTGGTGGTTACAGATATTCTTTTGGTTTGTTCATTTGATGTATATTTTGTAATTGATATGGGCTCTACCCACTCTTATGTGTCCTCATACTTAGCTGTGAGATTTGATAGAAAACCAAAGATGTTAAATTTTCCCTTTCTTGTTGCTTTCCCAAGGAGATTTTCTCTAAGTTGAATATGTATACCGTGATTGTCAGATTATAGTGGAAGGAAGGGTTACTCATGATGACTTAATTGTACTTGATATGATTTACTTTGATATTGATTGCATGGATTGGTTATCTCCTTACTATGCTACAGTAGATTGTCATGCAAATATAGTTTGATTTGAGATACCAAACGAACCTAATTTTCTGTTAAAAAAGGGTCAATTCCTAAAGGTTGGTAAAGTTATATCTATTATGAAGACTTGGCGATTATTGATGAAAGGTTGCATGTGTCTCTTAGCTATGGTAAGTGACGTTAGAGAGGAAGCACTTAGTTTAGAGAAGCTACATGTGGTGTAATTTTTTTATGTATATCTTGAGAATTTTGTGGGATTACCTCTAGTATGAAAAAAAGACTTCAGTATTAATTTGCCACCTGACACTGTGCCAATATCTATACCCCAATCATACAGCACCAACAAAGTTGAAAAGGCCAAAACACCAGTTGCAAAACTTGCTACATAAGAGTTCCATCAAATTAAGTGCATTACCATAGGGTTCATAGGTTTTGTTCGTAAAGAAGAAAGATGGGTCTCTAATAATGTGTATTAACTGCTGGTACTTGAACAAGGCAAAAATATGCAATAAGTATATATTACCTTGTATAGAGGACCTATTTGATCATTTATAGAGAGATGTCCAGTTTTGGAAGATTATTCTTCGATCGGGTTATCATCAACTTAGAATCAGGAAGAGAAACGTTTCCAAGACTGCATCTTAAATTTATGTGAGCTTATGATTTTTTTTAGATGTCTTTTGGGTTAACCAATGCTCCAGATGCATTCATGGACTTGATGAATAGGGTGTTCAAGCCGTTTTTGGGCAAATTTGTGGTAGTATTTATTAATGATAATTGATATATTCTTTTATCTGAGAAAAACATGAGAATTATCTAAGGACTACGTTGTAGATGTTGGAAGAACATAAAAATTATGCAAAAATCTCAAAGTATGAATTTTGCATAGAATCAATAGCATTCTAGGGATGTTGTTTCCAAAGATGGAATTACAGTCAATTCTAAGAAGACAAAAGCGAAACAGAAATGGACTACACCTACATCGCCTACAGAGATTCATAGTTTTATAGGTTTGGATAATTATTATAGGCATTTTGTATAGGATTTATCTAGAATAGAAGCTCCATTGACAAAGTTGAGAAAGAAAAAAGTGAAGTTCAAGTAAACGAAAGAATATGATCTGGGACTTCAGAAACTTAAAACATGTTTGACCATTGCACCAGTATTTGTTGTACTAATCGATTCTAGAGGATTCAATGTATTTTATGATACTTCAATGGAGGATTTAGAATATCTTCTTATCCAAAATGGTCATGTTATAGACTATGATTTGAGAGAGTTGAAAAAGCACGAACGAAGGTAATTTGGAGATGGTCGCAATGGTATTTGCTCTTTAATGAAGGAAATACCTATACAATGAAGCTTGTGAAATTTATACTAATCATATGAGATTGAAGTAAATTTTCCAATAGAGAGATTTAAATCTTTGACAACATCAGCGGATGAAGTTACTCAAGGATTACAATTGTGTTATCTTGTATCGTTCTAGAGAGCTAATCTTGTGGTTGATTCTTTGAGCAGAAAATTTGAGGGTAGTTTAGAACATATAGCTTCAAGAAAGAGACAATTAGCAAGGGATACGCACCAATTTAGGTGTCACATTTTATGTAGGAATTCAGGAGTATTGTTGGCTTGTTCGTAAACCAAATCTTCATTGGTAAAACACATCAAGGCCACTCAATATGAGGATGTGCAACTGTGCAATATCGAGATGAGGTCCTAGATAGTCAAAGTAAGATGATGGGTGTTGAATTTGATGGTATTTTTTAACTAGGTAATCAATTATGTGTTCCTAATACAGATAGATTAAGACGATCCATACTCGGGGAATCTCACAACTCCATATATACTATATACTCTGGATCTAATAAGATGTATCATAATATAAAGACAGTAAATTGGTGAAAAGGTATGAAGAAAGATATTACTAACTTTGTTTCTAGTTGTTTGACTTGTCCGCATTTTAAAGCCAAGCATTAGTGACCTATAGGATTACAACAAGTAATCAAGATTCCAAATTGGAAAAGGGAAAGAGTTAACATAGACTTTATGATCGAGATACTATAAACCATTAAATTTTATCTCTAAATGGGTAATTATAGACCGATTAACAAAATCAGAACACTTCGTACCAGTAAAGACTCCTATGGTGGGGTGAAATATATTTTATTGTTTATGGATGAAATTTTCAAACTTTATGGATCCCACTATCTATCATCTCTAGTAAAGGATTACAATTTACTTCAGGCTTTGGGAGATCCTTCTATGAAGCATTGGTACTCGAGTAGATCTTAGAACTATATTTCATCCACAGACAGATAGGCAGTAAGAACTCTGTACAAATTTTAGAGGATATGTTGAGAGCTTGCATTCTTAATTATGAAAGTCATTGGAATGCTTACTTAGCTTTAGCTAAATTTTCATACAATAATAGCTTTTAGTCAAGTATTCAGATGGCACCATATGAAGCCTTGTACGGTAGGCGATGTCATTCTACTATCAGCAGGTTTGAAATTGGAGAGGCTAAGGACCCGTTTGGATCAATGACTGCACTCTGAACTTGCTACTCTCTGCTAACTGAATTAGAGATCAAACCTCTCTAACGGATGATCCCTGAATCTAGTATCAATGACAAGAAGAGATTTTATCTGAGATCGAACCTATCTAGCGAAGGATCTCTGAATCTGATAATGAGAAAACTCAACTAAATTTGAGACTGAGTTCAAGCCTATCTAATAGGTGATCTCTGGATCTGATAATTAGATTACTCAACTGAATCTGAGACTGAGATCAAGCCTATCTAACGGGTGATCTCTGGATCTGATAATGAGATTACTCAACTGAATTTGAGACTGAGATCAAGCCTATCTAACGGGTGATCTCTAAATCTGATAATGAGATTACTCAACTGAATTTAAGACTGAGATCAATCCTATCTAATGGGTAATCTCTGGATCTGATAATCAAAATTACTCAACTGAATATAAGATTGAGATCAAGCTTATCTAATGGGTGATCTCTGGATCTGATAATAAGATTACTCAACTGAATCTGGGACTGAGATCTAGCCTATCTAACGGGTGATCTTTGGATCTGGTAATAAGATTACTCAACTGAATCTGAGACTGAGATCAAGCCTATTTAATGGGTGATCTTTGGATCTGATAATAATATTACTTAACTGAATCTGAGACTGAAATCAAGCCTATCTAACGGGTAATATCGGGATCTGATAATACTAATATTGAATAACTTTATGAGGGACCAGGCCTATCTAGTGGGTGGTCCATAAATCTATGAAACTATCTAAGTTCCTTACTGAGATAGGTGATTGTATATGACAGTCCTAATTTCTGAGTTCTACTGTTAAGACTGATACTGAAACTGCAACTGTGGGAGTTCTCTCTTAACTGACATATCCCAAATATGAACTGGTGGGGTCCAACCTATAACCCTAGTTGGAAGGGTGTCAATACTGTGCTACGGGTAAATACCTCTACTCTAGTCAAGCCTTTCTAACGGGTAACCCTCACAGAAAGTCAAGCCTAAGGCAGTATAATAGTCAAGCATTATTCTATCAGGTAACTCCTCCTTCTGCAATGGCTACACAGTTCTGGAGTTCAGGTATTGCTCTAACGGCTCTTTCTCTCTAACGGGGAGTCGTCATCCCTGCACTCGCTCGGTGCTAGCTCCCACTCCCAACTAAAAGACTCTAAACTAATTCTTAACTGAACTTAAACTGAGCTAAATCTATTACTAATCATATTTCTCGAATGATCTGACTGAGTTATTCTAAATTCACTTGGTTTTGTATCTGATGGAATACTAATGAATCATGTTATCTGACTGCATGATCCTAAGTTACGAACTGAATATTTGAATACTAATAGATTTGAGTTGAGTACTGAACTGAAGCTAGAATACTAGCGATACTGAGATTACTGAGATTTCTGAGATTTGTTAAGTTTTGTATCTGTCTGAGAGTACAGAGTTCTATAACTCACTGAGTTCTGAGAATTGTGGCTTAACTAAGATTATCGAGGAAACTGACATGGGCTCTAGACTGCAGCTAATTTGTCGAGTATAAATACCCCCAGGACTCGATAACATAAACATAAAACATAATCATTCTTGAATAATCAAGACCATGGACATTCATTCACCATCATAATCACTAAAGCATTTCTTCAAGTATTTAGAAATCATAAACATGTGATAGTATAAGGAGACATGTTGTTGGCTCATACTCCATTCAACAATGTCTTACATCAAACACTTAGCGTGTATTGAAGAGCACATAATTGGGAAATTTTGAGCTATCATATCACAATTTATTCACTATGGCTTTTCAAAAAACACTTTGCATGCATGGGTTTGCACACAATTGGGGATTTATAGTCCACATGCTATAATGGCTCTAATTCTTTCACATAAGCATTTTATCAAACATATGAGGAGCATGCTTTGCTTATTCAATAATTTCTACACTTAATTGACATGAAAACATCACTTAACAAGCAACTTGAAAAGAATTTATCATGAATATCACATACTAGGGTCAAAGCTTGAAACCTCATAAACAAAACATGAATTAAAACTCGATAATAGCATGAACATCAATCTCAACTCACATGAATCATGAAAACTCATAAACATAAGATCTTAGAAATTTAGAAAAGGGTTCTAGAGCTTCTTGGATGAAAGGGACCAAAGAATCAACATCTGCATACCTTAGGGGAACTCTATCTTGAAGGCTCTTGGAGAGATTCTTGATTTCTTGATTTCACTTGATTTTTTTAAAAAAGAAAGAAGGGTTTTAATTTTGTAGAAACCCTATATTTTGATGTTGAAGAGGAGAAATAAAGTTGTGAGCCTTGATCGGGTATAAATAAGGGCTAAAAAGAGTGGAACAAGACCAAAAATCCCTTTTAAAAATGAGTTAAAATATTGAATGGGGGCTGCGACAGTCGAAGCGACAGTCCAACTCTTAGTCTGATGGTCCGTCAGATTGTCCGTCATGCATCGGTCTAAAAAATAACACACTTTCTCAATGTGATGGTCTCAGCGATGGTCCGTCGCAAACTTGATGGCCCGTCGGATCGTTCGTCGTACGTTGGCCAGGATGAGGACACACTGCCTTAGCAGCAACGGCCCTAGCAACGGTCCGTTGCAGCCTTGACAGTCTGTCATCCTATCCATCGCACTTGGGCCAAAAAAGAGAGTTACTGCATTGGTTGTGATGGACTGGGCGATGTTCCATCGCAAGCTCAACGATCTATCAACCCGGTCATCTCACTTGGGTAGTTCCAGTTGCTTCTGTAAAATGATCATAACTTCCTCGTTCGATGTCAGATTTTGACAAAATTGGTATCGATGAAGGCTTATTAATGCTCTACATGTCATAAGTTGATATTATGGAAATTCTACGTAGTTCAAAATATTTCTCACTTGGAAAGTCACTTCTTAATCTTTTAGGGTCGGATTAACACTTTACTGAACACGCTCTAAGGCAAAAACTACGAGTGAATTTTATGGGGTCTTACAATATATCCCCCTTGGAAACATTTGTCCTCGAATGTTACTTGATAGGCTAAGAACACTGATCAACTGAACTTACTTAAGGAATGAGAACATCTGAAATATGACTATGCCACTGGAACTACTAATATTTTGAGTTCTCATACTGGACACGCATATCTGATGCATGGAATACTTGACTAAACCTAATCATAAGCTGAATTCTTATAATAGACATGCATATCTGATGCATGGATCCGTAACTGAGTTGCTCTCATGAATGCATGACTGAATACACTGAAAAACTAAACTCTTTCTACTAAACATGCATATCTAATGCATGAATGTCTGACTGTACTGACTCTCGAAAGCATGAATGGATATGCAATGATAACTGATGTTAACTTCATAAGAAGAGTCTGAACATGCAACTGAATGAATCTAAGGACATGAAAGCATTTCAAAATTATGGGTTATCTCCCCCTTGGGACTCTATGTCCCTCTAAACACACTTCACTAAAATACTGGGGCGGTGCACGGGGCACCTACAAACTAGGTCAAGATTGACCGTCTGAGATCTGAAACTAATGCATGACTCATGCTGACATATCAAAATGGGAGCAAAGTAAATAACAAGCATATCATAAAGATGAAGGACTCATAACATACCCGAATCTATATCAGGGAACCTTTTCTGATCATGATGGGTCTTAGCGAATGAAGTCTGTTCTGATACTGACCACTATTGGCACCGGAAGGGGCACCCTGCTGATGAAACTCTCTACCCCTATAAGCTAGCACTCTACATTATCGTATTCTATGACTTGGCTTATCACACCTAAAGCACATATCATTGTCGGCTCTACACACACCTAGGTGGCTCTTGCCACACTCTCTACAAAATGGATAGGTACGAACACCACTAACACTACTCTAGGCTTTGGAACCTGGCGCCCCATCACAACTGACATCCCCAAACTTTGGTGTGGTTACACTAGCTGAGGATGGAGCTGGGACTGAAAATCTCTGGCTATGCTGAGAACGGCTACCACCCTGGGACCCTGCCTAAGAGAAACTATGACTGTCTATTTTGGCTCTCTTACTCACTCTCTTTCTTTTTTTTATTTTATCTGCCTCAATCTACTGCACTTACATTATCAGCCTAGAAAGTTCCATATCTCTATTGAGCATAGCAGCTCTACACTCTTTCAACACCAACCCAGACACACTAGTCACAAACTTACTCATACTCACTCTAGGGTCAGCTATCAAGTCAGGGTCATACTTAGTTAAATGGTTAAACTTAAGACAATACTCTTTCACTATCATGGAGCCTTGCCAAAGGTTCATGAACTCTTCTACCTTAGCTTCCCTTATCTTTAGTGGGAAAAACTTATCTAAAAAGGCATCCTGAAACTCCTTCCAAGGCACAGGAGTTGTATCCTCCCCTCTACTCTTCTTCCACATCACTACCCAATCATGAGCAATATCCTTCAGTCTATAGGACGCTAACTCTAAATCTCCTCCTCAGAAACATACATAATCTAGGTAATCTTCCCCACCTCTTCTAAATAAAGTTGTGGGTCCTCATCTGCTTCTGACCCAAAGAATTCTAGCAGGCTCATCCTCATGAAATCTCTAATTTTGGCTATGTGGATGAACCCCCATCTTGCTGAGATGGGGCGATAGCCTGACGGTTTCTTTAAACACTAGTTGTCAGATCTTGGGATTGTGCCTGAAAAGCTGCCCAAAATTCTGCATGTGACACACTCTCATTCTCAGGATCTACTGGCTGAGGTAGCTGGTCATCAACCCTATGGGAACTATATCTGTGAGGAGGCATACTCTGTAAATAGAAGAAAAAGGTGTATTAGACTGAGGAACAACTTGAGATCATACTCGCTTGCATGATATAAATACTAAAAAAAGGGAAAATACTCCTAAAAACATCTTATAGCCTTTTGTACATAAATGTGGCGTGCAATACACCCATGCACAATACACTACTATATGTGACTTTTCAGACTCCCTAGGATACAATTGAACCATAGGCTCTGATACCAAGTTTGTAATGACCCAATTTTTCAAGAATCAGAACGTCACACGGTGCTCATGATCCCGAAGGACCAAAAGCTAACCCTCTACTGATATTTGTACTTGTGTACTCCATAATATCTTAAATAAATATCTAAAATACTTGAAACTGTCCATAAGGTTCAAAACATCTAAAATACTTGAAACTGAAAACTGAATACTGATATATCTGTCTAAAAAGCCTTTAAACTGTCTGAACTATGGATTTGATGGGATATGTCCCAAACTAACTCCATCTACTGAAAATAAACTAAATCTGATGCTATAGTAAAATAAGGATCATCCTCGACTGAAGAGGACTCACTGCTACGTCTACTGCTACTGACTAGGACTGTGCTGCTAAAGGTACTCTGGATCTCGTCCCTCTGAACCTATGGTGTCAAATAAAACACCATAGCACAAATGCATCAGTACGGGAATATACCGAGTATGAAGATGAGGTAAGGCTAAATTCAAGGGCTTATGCATGAACAATTACTTAACTAAATAATCATGAGAGTACTGAATGAGGACATATGCATGAATGCACAAACCATAACAGAAATCATTGTGACTCGATATATTAAAACTCAGATACTGCTTTACTGTCATCTGAACTCACTACTAATATTGAGATAATGAACAACTGAATCTCCTGATATTGATAACCGAGTACTGGAGTTGAGATCAGTCCTCTCTAGTGAGTGATCTCAAAAACTGATATTACAAGAGCTGATTAACTGAATCTACTCACATCAATGTCTATACTCTAAACTTGATACTTTCTGCTGACTGAATCAGAGATCAAACCTCTCTAACGGATGATCCCTGAATCTACTATCAATGACAAGAAGAGATTTTATCTGAGACCAAACCTATCTAGCGAAGGATCTCTAAATATGATAATAAGAATACTCAACTGAATCTGAGACTGAGATCAAGCCTATCTAACAGGTGATCTTTGGATCTGATAATGAGATTACCCAATTGAATTTGAGACTGAGATCAAGCCTATCTAACGGGTGATCTCTGGATCTGATAATGAGATTACTCAACGAAATTTGAGACTGAGATCAAGCCTATCTAATGGGTGATCTCCATATTTGATAATGAGATTAGTCAACTGAATCTGAGACTAAAATCAAACCTATCTAATGGGTGATCTTTGGATCTGATAATGAGATTACTCAACTGAATCTGAGACTGATATCAAGCCTATTTAATGGGTGATCTCTAGATTTGTTAATGAGATTACTCAACTGAATCTGAAACTGAGATCAAGCCTATGTAATGGGTGATCTCTGGATCTTATAATGATATTACTCAACAAAATCTGACACTGATATCAAACCTATCTAACGGGTGATCTCTGGATCTGATAATGAGATTACTCAACTGAGTCTGAGACTGAGATCAAACCTATCTAACGGATGATCTCTGGATCTGATAATACTGATACTGAATGACTTTATAAGGAAACACGCCTATCTTGCAGGTGTTCCATGAATTTAATGAACTATCTGAGTTCCTTATTGAGATAGGTGACTGTATCTGACAGTCCTGATTTTTGAGTTCTACTCTGAAGACTGATACTTAAACTGCAATTGTGAGAGTTATTGCTTAACCGACATGCCCTGAATCTAAACTGGTGGGGTCCAACCTATAACCCCAGCTGGAAGGGTGTAAATACCGTACCACGGGTAAAGTCCTCTACTCGGGTGACCCTCACAGGAAGTCAAGCCTAAGGTAGTATAGTAGTAAAGCCTTATTCTAATGGGTGACTCCTGCTCCTGCGCTGGTAATGCATTTCTAGATTTCAGGGATTTCTCTTGACAACTCTACTTCTATAACGGGAAGCCGCCATCCCTGCACTCGCTCGGTGCTAGCTCCTACTCCTAACTAAAAGACTCTAAATAGATTGTTGACTAAACTTAAACTGAGATGAATCTATTACTGATCATATTTCTGAAATGATCTGACTCAGTTACGCTTAATTCACCTGGTTCGGTATCTGACAGAATTCTACTGAATCTCGTTATCTAACTGCATGATACTGAGTTTCGAACTGAACTCTTGAATACAACTAGATTTGAGTTGAGTACTAAACTGAGGCCAGAATACTAGTCATACTGAGATTACTGAGATTTTTGAGTTTTCTTAAGTTCTGTATCTGTCTCAGAGTATAGAGTTCTATAACTCACTGAGTTCTGAGAATCGTTGCTTAATTGAGATTATCGAAGAAACTGACATGGGCTCTAGACTGCAGCTAATTTATCGGGTATAAATTCCCCCAGGACTCGATAACATAAAGTAAAATATAACCATTCTTGAATAATCAAGACCATGGACATTCATTCACCATCACAATCACTAGAGCATCTCTTCAAGTATTTATAAATCATAAACATGTGATAGTATAGGGAGACATGTTATTGGCTCATACTCCATTCAACAAGGTCTTACATCAAACACTCAGCATGTATGCTAAGAAGAGCACATAATTGGGGAATTTCATGCTATCATATCATAATTCATTCACTAAGACTTTTCAACAAACACTTGGCATGCATGGGTTTGCACACAATTGGGGATTTCGAGTCCATATGCTATAATGGCTCTAATTCTTTCACATAAGCATTTTATCAAACATATGGGGAGCATGCATTGCTTATTCAACAATTTCAACACTTAATTGACATGAACACATCACTTAACAAGCAACTTGAAAAGGGTTTATCATTAACATCACATGAATATCACATACTAGGGTCAAAGCTTGAAACCTCATAAATAAAACATGAATTAAAACTCGATAATAGCATGAACATCAATTTCAACTCATATGAATCATGAAAACTCATAAACATAAGATCTTTGAAATTTAGAAAAGGGTTCTTGAGTTTCTTGGATGAAAGGGACCCAAGAATCAACATATGGATACCTTAGCGAAACTCTTTCTTGAAGGCTCTTGGAGAGATTCTTGATTTCTCTTGATTTTTCTTAAAGAAGAAAGAAGGATTTTGATTTTGTAGAAACCCTAGCTTTTGATGTTGAAGAGGAAAAATAAAATTGTGAGCCTTGATCTGGTATAAATATAGGCTAAAAAAAGTGAAAAAAGACCAACAAACCTTTTTAAAAATGAGTTAAAAATGCTGAATGGGGGTTGCGACAGTCGAAGCGACAGTCCGTCGCTTAATCTGACGGTCCGCCAGATCATCCATCGCACATCAGCCAGAAAAAGAACACACTACCTCGATGCGACGGTCTCAGTGATGGTCCATCGCAAACCCGATGGTCCGTCGGATCATCCGTCGCACGTTGGCCAGGATGAGGCCATACTACCTAAGCGGCGGCGGTCCTAGCGACGGTCTTAGTGACGGTCCATTGCATCCTTGACGGCCCGTTGTCCTGGTCGTCGCACTTGGGCCAAAAAAAGGAGTTAATTCCTTGGTTACGACGGTCTGGAAGATGGTCCGACGCATGCTCGACGGTCCGTCAACTGGCCTCGCACTTGGACGGTTCCAACTGCTTTTTATAAAATGGCCATAACTTCCTCGTTCGATGTCGAATTTTGACGAAATTGGTATTGATAGAAAGCTTATTCAATGCTCTACATGAAAATAAGTCGATATTAGAGAAATTATACGTATTTCAAAGTATTTTTCACTTGTAAATTCACTTCTCAATCTTTTAGGGTCGGCTTAACACTTTACTTCATACGCTCTAAGGCTCAGAATACGAGAGAATTTTGCGGGATCTTACAACTTGGGAGTTGGAACAAGATATAAGAGCCAAGTATCCATAATTATTTCAGTCTTTAGGTACATATTTGTTTTAAATTAGGGGACCAAATTTTTATAAGGTGGGAGAATGTGATACCCCATATGAAAATATGGACAAAAAGTAATTACAAAAATAAACAATAATAATAATAATTTTGGAATTAGAGAAAACTTTCAAATAAAGACTTCCAAAAAAAAGTCAATGGGATTTTTAGCCCATGCAAAATCTACATAGTGAAAACATAAGGGAGTCATAGGTGTTCCAGGAAAGCAATGAAACTAGAAAAAAAATCAAATCTGCCACTATTGAAAACAATAGAAAATATAACGAGCGTTTCATCTTCATAGATTATTTCAAAAAAATACTTTTTTCTCTCTCACAACCAAACCCTAATCTTACTCTTATCCATGCCTACTATGGCTATTTTGTCCACTAGAGGTGGCTGGTCAACTCTTATTGGCGTCATCGGACTAGTTCCCTTCCCTGGACCATCCAAAAAGACATCATAAAGATCCAATTTTGCCTAATAGAGATAATGTTTCAATAATCCCCATGCTAGGGCAATATGCTAACTTATTAAAACCAATTGAAAGTGACATCTATTTGTGGAATCAATCTCAGTGAAGCAACCTAGTTATAATTATATGGTTCCATGAATCTCATGGACAATGGAAGAAGTTGATAGGATGAATACCATTTAAAATCTCCAACTTGCAATGGTTGGTAAATTTTCCTATGGAGGTCCTGAATTGGATGAACTGAGAATTCGATCCCTTAGCAATGCAACAGGAAAGTGGAGTGTAAAATAGATTATTAAGGAATAGACACATTCTAAGGATGGATATTCATACCCCATGAGACCTTTAATATATAATGCTAAGTTCAAAGTAAGTGAGGAAACAACCCAATCAATGGCATGGATATTGTTTCGTGACTTGAAACCTACTTACTTTGTTAAAAAATCCCTACTTTATCTTACTACAGCACTTAGTAAACCTCTTCATTTGGATACACCCTCCATTAAAAAAACTAGCCCTAGTTGCGCAAAAGTGAAGGTGTAAGTTGATATTATGTCTAATTTTTCAAAGGTGGTAGAGATGGAAATTGTTAATCCTATAACAAAGAAGCCGAGGATAGAAGTAAAGATCCAATATGATATTTTACTAAAGTATTGCAAAAACTGTAAATTTCAGGAACATGATGAACAAGACTGCAGGATTTTGCTTCCAGAATTGAGGATCACAACGGAGATAATTGATGAGAAAAGGAATGAAAAGCAAATAATTGTTAAAAACAAAGAACCAGGTGTAGAAAAGAATAAAAAATAGGCTCGACAATGAAACCCCATAAGAAGGAGATTCATCATGGAATATAAAGAAAGAAAAGAAGGGGTGTCTATCTGTGAGAAAGCAATGTCACCTGAAAAGGGGGTGAATACTGTTAATACCTTTGCAACCTTATTAGATATGGAGTAGTCGAGAGAAGACACCTATGAGGAAGAAAAGTTAATAGACAAGGTTGCCAATACATCACAAAATCAAAACACAGCAAGAGTTACAAATTATTCAAATCCTTATATAGAGATAGTAAAAGAATCCAACAACTATAATACAAAATGCCCACACAAAAGATAAGGAGTATCCAAGGCTTGGGATATTCAACTGAAACAGCATACAGTATCCACCTAAGAGTGGATATCAAGATCTTTTGGAAAATAATAAGATGGAGAGAAGCCATCAAACATTAGTAGCAATAACAACAAAACCTTCCACACGAAGGCCCAAAACATCATTGAAGATGATACTACTTTAAAGGAGATATATGGAAATAACTCGCCACTAGAAAGAGATCAAAATAGCATTAGTAATATTGTAAAGGAGAAAGCATCACCAGTAGCCCCGTCAATAGATATGCATATTCAACCTATTCAATGGGAAGTAAAAGAGATATGAAAGATGGCGAAAAGCTGAAAGAGGATCCCAATATAACATTGGATGAAAAGCAAGTGTCTAACATGGAAAGGGCACTGAGGCATGTGAAAAATTTGGACGAGAAGAGAAAAATAGTAATAATTCTTCCCATAATAATTCAAATGGCTAAGTCCAAGTACTAGTTGGAAAAAGTGAAATGCCCAAACAAAGTATTCCATAATATTCTCACACATAAAGTATTGAAAGAGGTAGAAGATGTAAGTAAGAAAAATGTGGAAGTTAAATCAACAACATAAAGATCAGATAGATAAAGATGCAGATTTATCCCCTAGGGTGATACAGAAACAAGGTCCTAAATGATGAAAGGAATTAATTGAAACATCTCAACATGTTAGAGTTCAACCTAAGGAAGAAGGGATTACAACAAGGTCCTAAATAATGAAAGAAATTATTCGAAACATTAAGTCTGTAAAGTCACAAAGAGCTGTATAGAGAGTGCAAATGTCGCACAATTTTCATAAATTTGCTTTTGTGTCTTTATTGGAACCCTTTCAGCATATGAAAATAATCAGTAGATACAACTATAGATTGAATATGACTCAAGCATTTCATAACATCAATAGAAAGATATAGGCATTCATTAATCATGGTCATGATGTGCATATTATAAGTAATACATATCATTAAGTCACAATCAGAATGAAGGATCAGGACATAGAAAAAATTATTTTGGTAACAGTTGTCTATGTTAAGTTTGATAATTTCTTAAGAATGCAGCTTTAGAAAGATATAGATTGAATTAGATTGTCTATTGTTGGTAGGAGGGAATTTTAAAGTTGTCTTACATAGAATCGAGAAAATTGGTAGACTTCTTGTGCAGATGCTGATGTTGAGGATTTTAGAAACTGTATTGAATCATGTGACCTATTTTAGGTTCCTTTCAAGAGTAGTAATTTACTTGATAGAATGGGGGAGGTGGTGATGACTGCATTTTTGAAAAATTGGATAGAATTTTTATTAATACTGACTTTCAAGGGTTGTTTTCACATTCAGAGACTAAACATATTCCAAGGAATGGTTCTGACCACGCTCCTTTCTTATTATGTTGTGAAAATAGACCTACTAGCTATAATAAATCTTTTAGCTTTCTTAAATTCTAGACTAAACATAAGGAATATTTGAATGCTACTAGGTTTATTAAGATATTGACACTACTAATAATCCTATTATTGATTTAAGAGAAAGATTAAAAGGGATCAAGACCACCTTCTCCATGTAGAGTAGGGCTACATTTGGTGACATATTTCAGCAGCTGATAATAGGAGAGGAAATTTCCAAAATCAGAGAGAAAAAGTTTAAAGAAGATCTACCCGTAGAGAATAGATTAGTAATGCAAATGGCAAAGGAAGAGTATATAAAAAATATCCACTTAAAGAATGTTTTGGGCAGTAAAGAGTAGGATATGAATGGTTTGTTGATGGAGATAAGAATATAAGATTCTTCCACAGCCTAGTAAAGGGGAGAAGACAGAGAATTAAGGTATTGAGGATCTAAAATTCAAGAGGTGATTGGTTAGAAGAGCAGGATGAAATAACAGTAGAGGTGGTACAGCTTTATCAAGATCAGTTCAAGCAAGAAAGAGATACCACTAATTTTGATTTTCTTCAGCATTTACAATAAATGATTAGTATAGATGATAATATAACTTTAGGTGTTATTCTTTCTAGTAAGGAGGTGAAGAAAGTTGTTTTTTATTTGAGTCGAGATAGTTAAAAGGGTCCAGATAGCTTATCAGGTAAAGTTTACCAAGTGTATTGGGACATTATTGGTATTGATGAAGTAAGAATGGTGATAGAATTATTTCCTAAGAATTCTCTTCCTTAATCCATAACTCTCACTAATCTGATTCTCATACCAAAGAAATACAATATCACATTTTTCTTATACATGAGATCAATCAGTCTGAATAATTTTAATAATAAATTTTTATCCATAAGTATTCATGATAGGCTAAGTATCCTGCTTACTCAAGAACTAGTTACAGATATTATCAAGAGAGGCAAGCCATCAAATATTGTTATAAAGCTCGATATGGACAAAGCTCATGATAGGGTTTCTTGGTTCTTTCTCATAAGGGTGTTGAGGAAAATGAGAGTTTCTACTACTTTTGTTAATATGATTTTGAGATTGATGTCAAATATTTACTATTTTGAACTGCTCAATTGTTAATCATATGGTTTCTTTCACTCCAATGGGAGAGTAAAGCAAGGTAATTTCTTACTAGAACTATAAATGCTTTGTTTAAAGACATCCATTTTATGGGCTATGATATGTCTAAATGGAGCCTTAAGTTGAATCATATTTCTTATGCAGATGACAGCATTATTTTCACTTCTACTGATGAATACTTCTTAGGAAAAATAATGGATACTCTATAGAAGTATGAGAAAGAATTTCAACAAAAAGTGAACAAAGTAAAAAGCTCCTTTTATTTACATCAAAATATTGCAGGAAATGTTTCTTTACAGGTGGATCAAAGCACTAGAATGACAAAGGGTTTTTTCCCTACGAAGTATTTGGGTTGTCCAATTACTCATAAAAGAAAAGAAAAGAGGACTATGAAGAACTGATAGACAAAGTGAAGGAAAAACTTCAGTCTTGGAAAGGTATGATGTTATCCGATGGGGGCAAAGAAGTCCTGCTTATTAGTGTGTCACAAAGTGTATCGGTTTATACATTATCACTTATTGTTCCTCCTATTTTTGTTATCAAGGATCTGCACAGAATTTTTGCTATATTTTTTGGAGTAACAAGGAAGAAGGAAGGAGCATATGCTGGGAAGCATGGAATAAGGTATTTCTACCCAACAAGAAGAAGGATTAGGATTCAAATATATGTTTGATGTTTCTAGGGCCTTATATGCAAAGTTATGGTGGAGATTCAGGACTAAAAATAAATTATAGTCCTATTGTTTCTTGAATAAGTATTGTAAAAAATAGATACCATCTCTTTTTCAGTAGAGTGGAGGAACATAATTGTGCAAGCACATATTAGAGAATAGGAAGAAAGTTGAGCAATCTTTGTGGAAGGAGCCAAAGGAAGGCACATCAAATATTTGGAATGACAACTGGACAAACCTAGGTCCTCTATTTCCTCATCCTACAAAAGTCCAGACTTATCATAACATAATTAATACGGTCATAATTGTGGCAAAAATTAAATACTACTATAAGGTAAGGAACAATATTGGCAAAAGTGCAAACAAACACACATTGTTCTATAAATAACTAAAGTCACAAGTGACTTTATTGGTTTTAGTATACGCACTTATGAGATTTAAGGTGTCATAAGATACAAAATCAGTACTTTGGAAGGGATTGAAATAAGGCAGAGTTTTCTTTATGCTTTTGCCTTCATTAGACCTGCTGCAAGTATACCATGAGTAGTTGAATGATAAGATTATTACTTTGCTCTCTATTTTCTAGATTTAGTGGTGGTATTAATCTCATTTGAGATTTAATCCATCGATTGAAGTAAATAAAAGTAGAGGGATGAATTTATCGACTATATAGTTGAGTACCTTGCATAAATGGGATAATATGTGGAGAAACATCCATTTCACGCCTACATGCTCAGCAGATCCAGAAGTTAAAGAAAACCAGCTACAAAGAACTAAGGCAGTGAGATTAACACATAAAAAATGTGGTGTTTTAACCTAAATCTATAAATCTACTGATTTATAGAAAGGGGAAAGCAACACTCAACTTAGAGTCTAGAACCATCAAAGTCGAGGAATCTCTTAAAGTGAGGAGAAGGTCACACCAGCAGCAAATTAATATGCACGAATCACATCTGTCTGAGCTTTGTTATATATTAGATCATAAAGAAAAGAAGAGAGAGATGAAGCATCGAAAATGATTCAAATATTTCTATTGTTTACTATTTCTGATAGATGAAATAATGAACCTTTTGTTTTGCTTTTCTTTTGAACCAGGTTACTATTATGACCCATCTTGTAAATAACTTTATTTTTCTTTTTATAAAAGATCCTTTGTGTAATACCCCGCGATTTTCTTAGCTTAAATTCATCCCTAGAGTGTTAAGGGATAGCTTCCAAAATAAATATTATTTATTTCGTATAGAATTCCTTAGATTTTAACTTTTCATTGCATAGGAAATTGAATTATCTTTCCAACGATATAAGATTCGCCTAAATCTGATAACCGCATAAGAAGTTATGGCTATTTTAAGTTCCAGTCATAGAATACCGTCGTTTGGTCCTTAGCGTGTCGCGGATCAGTGTAAATTCCTAATTGTCCCATTCCAATGGCCCTCCTCCATATTGACGCATCGCGAAGAGGGTCAATTTCCTGTTTGTCAATTTTCAGAGAACCAGCGCGATAATGGCACGTCGCATCATGCGCTAAAATGGCATTCCAAAGGGACGCCGCGATGTCTCCACTTCACGAAGTCTGCCCAGTTTTCATTCGTCAACTTCCAGTGAGCCACCGCGATAGTGGCGCATTGCGGTGCCCACCCAGATCAGGAAAATATACATTTTCCAATTTCATTTAAAAGCTTAAAGGGGGTATTTTGGTAAATCTCCAACCCCCAATTCATCCAAAAATAAAAGATTAATCATATTTGAGAGCACACTATGCTTTATTCATCATTCTCTCTTAAACAAAACCCTAAGGCTTATACTTTCTCTCCAAGAAATCCAAAATTTCTCCATTTATTTCTCCAAGACTCCTCAAGATTGAGGATTCCCAATTCAAGAACTCTAAGAAGTCATCTCCAAAACATCAAAAGAGATCCAAGATTCAAGTTCTAGCATCTAGATCATCAAATCAAGGTATGTGGGTTTGAACAAGGATAATTCTTTCATCCTTGTGCCCAAAACTTTATTTTAATTACAAATTTACTACAATTTATGTAATCTCCCATGAAATTTAAGTTAGGGTTTATACCCATTATCATTATTTGCAAGATTTTGAGATTTTCATTGATTTAGAAGTTGAAATTACATGACTTTATTCATATTTCTATGCATTGTGCAGAAATTTCCAGATTTTAGATTATTTTATCAATATTTACATCATTAATCTTGATTGTTATGATGATTCATTATGAGGTTGATACATAGGTTACTACCCTAAGATTGAAAATTATTATTTCAAGAAAGATGATGCTTTAAGCATCGTATGGGCAGATTATTTTCAATTTTTCAGAAAAGCTTTGATCTTTTGATCAATGGTTTAGCTTTGGAATCCACTAAAGATTATTACAGTTTACAGAACTCAGAACAACTTTATTTATATCTTTACTCAAATAAATGCATAACTGGTTTTTCTTATAAATCCTTATGCTAGTTTTAAAAGTGGATTTCCAATGGTTTGAGCATTCAGATTTAAGAAGGAGTAGTATTTAGCACCGAGCGAGAAGTGTGGGATCAGCGTGCCCTATCTTCCATAGAACTATGTAGCCAACGTAGGTACGTACTCAGATTATTTCCATTTATATGGATGACAGATTTTGCTTATGATCGATCACATGGATTAGGTTATACTTCCTGGCAAGAGTATGAAACCTCTCCCCAACATGAGGTTTCCTCCTTAAGAGGTCAAGACGTTGGACTCCATGTAGTACACATGGTTTATGTCGGTTAAGAGAAACTCCCTAACAGTAAAGATTTTTAGAATAAGCTTTCAGATATGATTTAAGAATGAAAATATAATACAGATTTTAGAACTAAGTGTTATGGCTCACAAGATTTATACTATATGTTTTACTATTCTTGATTATGATCTTCAGCTTTTAGATTTACTCAAGTCTACGTGAGTCATTTACATTTAGCATGCATGATTTTGTAAACTGTGATGATATTGTTTAATTATTGCATGCACCCCCATATATTCAGTACATCATCAAAGTACTGATCACATATATGTCTATGTGTTACATTGTCTCGGTTCAGGTACTTAGTCTCAGCAGCGTGAGTGATCTTCGAGCATCTCATCTACATCCTTGTAGTCGGTGAGTCCTCGTAGTTCGGGGACTTAGTTATTCATACCTTCAGTTTATTAGTAGATGTTCCTTTATTCATTTTAGACAGTTTAAGTCAGCTGGGGCCTGTCCCAGTGACTCTCTAGATTCAAATAGTATAGGCTTGTCGGACTACTAGATTCAGTGTTAGACTTTTACTTTAGTATTCAGATTCTCAGTATTGTCTTACCAAGATTTGTGAGATTTATATGCTTTAGATAAGATTTCAGCACTTATAATGTTTTTATATTCATATTTCCCCTATTTTAAGATCCATACTTAGTAAAAAGCATCCAGGGTTAGCTCAGGACTACTTGTAGTTTGAAGAACTGTGCGGCGTCTCGAGAACCAGATTTCAGGGATTTACACTTTGAGACCACCCATTTTTTATTAATAAAAAGGATTTTGTATTCACTCTTCTAAAGGAGCACAAAGAGGAAAAATAATCAATGAGAGAAGAAGGACGAAAGGTATATTCGTGGACTAAATTATTACTTAAACTCCTATATTCCCTGGTCATAGGATTGGGATTGGGAGTTGAAGAAACTGAAACATAGAGACCCAAATTCTTCACGAATTAAGTGATTATAATAAACAAGTTGACTATAGATAGCCTTCCTACTTTAGAATATTTGTGAGACAAATATTGGATGGTTGGGGAGATTCAATATCTTATTTTAAGTATAAATTTAGATAATTTTGGGTGAGGAATTGGATAAATAAGTGGTAGGATAGGCTGAAATTAGTGGATATTAGACAAATTGATTTACCCAAAGCATGAGTAAATTTTTATTTCAAAAAAAGAGTCAAACATGAACCCAGAGGTTGGGTAACTTAAATTTTCTTATGATTTAGCCTAAATAAGGGAATTAACACGAGATTGATATGATATGATTATATATTGATCGAAGAAAGTCATATGGGTTACTTGAGGTAACGAGTTTGATATTCCAATATAAGTACCGGGAGAAGTAACCTTACCATAATTTGTGTTTGTTGAACCTGCATAGTTTATACATGATTTTTAAGAAAAGTGTTATTGAATGTTTTCAAATTTCAGGTGGGATAAGTATTTTACTTGATATGATACTGAAGTAGTTATTTGAGATTTTTCACTATTATAAGACATATTTATCGTTATTTGAGATATGATTACTGTTATTGTGAAGGTTCTTCACTTACTTAACAAATAAGTATTTTGACATGTGCTTTTGGTCAAGTTTACATACAATATAATTAGATATGAACTTAAATGCCTTATATTATTTTGAAAATAATTTCATATAAGTACCTACTGTGTATAAAGAAAGTATAAATGACAGTAGACCTTGATTTGGATCTCATAGCTAATGGTGGATTCATTAGACCTGGTTCCCCTTGTATATATAGATGGTTGTTAGAGCCCTCGCTAGTGGAAAGGTAGAACTAGCATATTGCTACTGATCTCCCTCGAGTAGGGACCTACTGAAAAGGTATTTGACTCTTTTACAAGGATTTCACTACTATTGACTATTTTTTTAAGTAGAATGTTACACTGAATAGATGATTCATTCTTGAAAACTTCTCAAAGGATAAAACATGATATGATAGTAGTTGATGGTTATGAACAAATTATTAAATTGATTTCTTATATGATGGTTATCATTTTCTGAAAGAGCTTTATTTCATGATATTTTCTTATTATCATACTAGCATGTTTATGACTTGTCCCAATTAAAATGATTATGGTTAGCTATTATTACTCACTGAGCTAGTATCTCAGGTAATAGTGAGTATTTTATTAACTAGAGAATACGAGTTATCATATTCCTAATGAGCCCCGCACTTATTCACGTGTGCGAGGGCTTATTTATTTGTTATAGTCTTTCCCTCTAAATCTCTCCATAGTCATTTAATTTGAGTGTTCTTTCATTTCTATGGACTTATGAAGAATTAGTTATGAACATTTTGTTTTGTTGGATGATATTTATTGTTTGGTTGTTGATTTAAAGCAGAAAAATTTTTGGATATGCCCAAAAATAGAGAAAACTTTATCCAATTTTCTGTAGAATATTGATTAGTCTTGATTTGGGATTCTAACCCTCCTTAGTATTGGTCATGACCCTAATTTAGGTCATGACATTGTACTTCAACAGTTAGGCAGAACACTCTCAAACATTATTCTTGCTTATTTGTTTGTGTTCTCTTTTTTCTATCAGTATGAGCATGTTGAGTATTATTTTGGAAGACCTTGTACGTTTATAACTCAAATTGTTTTTCTCAGTCAAGCTTCTTTTTTAAACTCTTTTGGTTTATCAATATGTTGACTTCTTATCACATGTAGACTTCTATCTCATTCGTCCTTTGTGCAGACGTTGAGATTTTTTTCTTTGAAGACTCCTTCTTTTAGAGAATCCTACTACAAGTTGGACTCGACATGATGAAGCAGGTACTAGTAACATGTTTCATGTACTTGTTTTATCACTTTGACAATTATCAAAATCTATCTAACTTCAACAATGATGCTTTTTAGTCCGCTAAGAACTCTTGCTTGATAAGGATTCCTATCTTGCTTGGATGCTTGAGTCTATAAGTTTGTGGACTCCTGTCCAGGATATGCGTTGTACATACTTTGTGGTCTTTTTTATCTAAGACTCCCTTAATTTCAGAAATTCCTTATACAAATTGGACTCTTAGATGTAGAAACATGTAGCATCAACTTATTTCATGTACGTGTTCCACCACTTTGTCAATTATCAAAATATATCTGAACCCAACAATTTTACTAAGTGTCATGTTTCACTTCTCGAGGGCAAGGGCGGAGCTAGTCATTATGTAGTTCCTCCGAACTCCCTCCGATAAGAAATTATACAATTTATACACAGTTAGAATTTATTTTTCGACATATATAATAGATGTTGAAGGGGAGCCTTGGAGTAACTGGTAAAGTTGATGTTGTGTGACCAGGAGGTCACTGGTTCAAGTCTTGGAAACAACCTCTGGCAAAAATGTAAAGTAAGACTCCGTACAATACACCCTTGTGGTGGGACACGTCCTCAGATCCTGTGCATAGTGGGACCTTTAGTGCACCAAACTTGTTAAGTATCCCACATCGAAAAGGGGATGAATAATTGATCTCCTTATATGGACTTGGGCAATTCTCCCTTCATGAGCTAGCTTTTGAGATTGAGTTAGACTCAAGATTCACTCTACAAAATTGTCTTTTTCCATATATAATTGATGTTGAATCTCTTTCGATCTCCAGTTAGTCTGTGTGTTTAATTTTTCACATTTCAAATCCCCTTAGTGAATGTGCTCATGAGTCAACTTGCATGGACTTTGATCTATATTTTGAGATATATCTATTTATCATACTAATATGAAATGAATTACTTCTTCCAATATCTTTCGTATAATTATCAAACAGCTAAATTTTTAATTTAAAACATTAAATTAATCTATTTCAATTTAACTCAAGGTTAGTCACAGTGACTCTCCAAAATGTGACAAATCAAGTGCGAACGGAGAGCGTAAAACATTTAGAAATCAAAAAAGAGGTACACGTACTTCAGATATTTAAAGGTCATTGATTACATTTTCTGCCGGAAATTTCTACCAAAAGTCTTTGGAAAATGGAGCAATAAATAGGAGATATATAGGAGTAACTACTAATTCTTCAAACTTATAATTTCCCCTTTAATTCACACTGAAATATTGTAAGAGAGTAGGTGCAATAAATTGCAATGACAAAAATTAGGTGGTAGGTTAACAACATGTTGACCAAAGAGGCATAGACCATAGGTTAAAGGGGGGAGTTCTTGATTAAATGCTTCAACTGTATAGCTATTGGAAGACAGCCACATTGAAGAGATCGATGTAGCAATGTACCTTAGTATTGTCTCTCTGTCCCTACATGTGGAAGCATTTTCCTGTTGTGCCTTTGCCATCAACATCTTTCTTTTTGGTTTAATTCTACTTGGATTTGCCAGTTAGAAAGGGCACCAACAACATATCTAATGCGAGGTATGTAGAGAGTGAGATGTATGGAGATTTTTTTCTTATTTTTATAGTATTAAAAAATTATTTTTGATAGATTTTTAGCTCAAGAAAAATAATTTTCAAAAGGGCTTTGAAAATATGCAAAAACTCTGATGAAAATATTGAAATAGAAAAGTTATGACATCAAAAATAATAAATATAACCAATGTAAGGAAGTAGAGAGGTACCTTAGACTTTAATCATGTTCTACCACTTAAAAGAAAGAATTGCTTCACTATCTGCTAATCACCTACCTTAATTCTCAACCTACCCTAATTCTCAACTTAAGGTTCTCCTATCTAAGATCATTTCGTCGATGAGAGTTAAAACGTGTCATGTCTTATCTAATTATCTAGTCGTAATTTTTCCTCGATCTGCATCTATCTCTCCTTAGACCTATATATCACTGTCAACCTCTCGAACCTCCTCACTGGAGCATATATTTTCCACGTCTTCACATATCTAAATCGTCTTAGCTTCACTTCCCCCATCTAATCCACTAACAAGGACACTTCCACCTTACCCCGTATCTTTATTCCTATTTTTTTTTTATTCTAATATGCTCACACATCCATCTAAACATCCATATTTCTACTGCCTTCATCTTCTGAATGTGGTACTTCTTGACTGGATAACACTCAACCCCGTACAATAATATCGAATCAAACAATCACTCTACAAAACTTACCTCTAAGTGTCGATGGCTACGAACAATTATTCTAATGGAGTTTTAGCTATATCTACTGATAATATAAATATTTTACACAATCAAAATAGTCAGACAAATTTAAATAAATGACTTGAAACCGTCTATGTTTGGGGGGTTTCTTTAGAAGCTTAAGTCTCATGGAACTAACGTCTCGATTATACTTTGAACTGTTAACTCTATAGTCTGTGTAGTCTATTACGTATTAAAACTGGCCCGTGCATATAGTTTATGCTATGAATATATACGCTTTATAGGCCTCATTTTCTTGAAAAATTTTGATTAAAATTTGTATAATATAGTTCCATTCTACATTAATAATAATTATTATAAACTTCATGTAATTTGTGTGATCAGGCTGAAATGATAAAGGATAAATGTGGAAAAACAACACAAGTAGTCTAGTCATTCTAAACCCACAATATGGATGAAAAAAGAAATGAAAAGAACAGAAATTTTACTGGCGATAATTGGAATAAGAGAAAAGAATATAGAGATTTTACAGATGATAATTGGAATATTTTTTTAATATGATCGTACGTATAGAGTCGTTTGGTAGATTGTATTGAAAAATATAATGTTTACATTAATTAATATGTATTACTAGTACCTTATTTGGTATATTTTTTAGTCTATGCATTAGTTATACACTCTATTGTGTATTGAAATGTGAATTACGAATACCACTAATTTTCTATGAATTAATAATACAAAAGTTTTAACACATATATTAACTTGATAATTTACTAAATTAGCCCTCAAATTTCATCTCTGTCTTTCAATTAAATCTACCACTTCTCTGAAGATATCCATTTGGATTAACATACCCATACCCATTTTGCCAAGATTTGATAATTTAGTTAAACCATTTCACCACATACCAAAGGAATACTCGCCAGCTCTACTGAGAGATCAAAATTTGTTCTGTCCATTTGGATTAACATAGCCCATACTATTTTATCAACATTTGATAATTCAGTTCAACCCATTTCTCCACATACAAAAGGACTACTCACTAGCTTTAATGAGAGATAAAAATCTGTTCTAATAGTTACAGTTCCAACTTCATTCATATTAGTTGAGAAATAGTATTCGAGGAGAAATAGTATTCGAGACTTACTTTAAGATCAGATTTTCAAGAAAAGTTGGGTGAAAGATGAGGGGAGAAGCAGCACCCAATTAATTAAAGTTGCCGGTTCCTCTACGGGGAGTAAATTTGTAGGTGGATGTTGCAATTTTTCTTAATTGTCGTGAGATATCTATGAAACTTTTAATGGAAAGAAGGGTATTTTGGTAAACAAACATTTTTTAATGAAATTATATAAATATATATTATTTTTAATACATCAAATCAAACACAATATGAGAAATAATGTTTGCATAACCAATATCAGTATTACTAAACTTGCATTAGTAATGCAAGCATTACTAATACACCTTATTCAATGTTATTCTTATACACTCTACCTAACGACCGCTAACAAATATTTCAAAAGCCCCTAGCAGTAGGTGCATAGTATACATCGAGGATCTTAATGTTATTTTTGAATAAATAAAATTTGTATTCAATATTGTGAACTATAACAATAAGTTCAAATTATATTATGAATAATTTAATAAATTTCTAATTTTGAATTCATAAATATGAACTTCAACAATAAGTTCAAACTATCTTATGATCAACAAAAATGTAGTTCACACTATTAAAAAAAATAAACAAATAAAAAGATAAATATAGAAGAATTAAGCCCACTGAATTCATAGTGTACTCTTAAGAAAATTATTCCTCTCAAGTATCTGAAGTTAATGAAATATATAGTTTTAGGATAAAATGATTCACTTCAACGTAATGTGGTACCTCAGATTCGCTGAACTTCGGACTTACTTAACATAGTAAATCATATAAGAAAAGTTTAAAAATACAAGAAGAAGATGAGTAGAAATTCATTCGAATGAAAAATCTGAGGATTCAACAGACATACACAGAGCCATCAAGGTGTTGTTTCAAAGGAGAAGCAATTGTTTAGAAAGGTATATATTTTCATAAAGATATACTTATTTATAAAGGTTCAACTCTTTAAAAAAATCAAGATACATTAGAAATATTATATCCATCCAAAGTGGAAGAAAAGTTTATTCAAATTACATCCATTGTGTTGATATTTTTTCAAAAAAATAGTATTTATTTACTTTTATATACACCTTTTAAAAATTTAACACATAATAAAATAAATAAAAAAAATTTCACTTTTAACTAAGAATCTCGAATTCAAACTCAAAATTGTTGGAAAACATTTCTCCTTTACAGGGTCCTTATTACATGCGGATACAAATATAAAACACCTAATTAAGAAAAGACCCCAAAAGATCTGTATAATATTATTTTATTCTACTGTCATTCCACTAAACTGTTTTAACTATTTTCTTGAAGAGTTCAAAATGTTAAATCATGTCGACGCTCCCCCAAAAGCAAAAAGGTCCCTTACAATACTTCCAAATATCACAAATATTAATCATATAACACTGTGCCATGTTGAAAGAGGGTCCTAGAAAAAAATGAGGGCACCTCTCCACTTTATAAGGCTGCTATACATTTTCTTTTCTTTGTTACACAAATTCAAAACATAATATTCTTATTCCAGACTGTTAATATACGAAAGACGATTGACAACTACGTACGTAGCTTTTGTATAATTTTATTTGATTGTTTCTCGGTACTAAATATGACTCCCTCTGTTTAAAAGAGAATGACTTACTTTCCTTTTTAGTTCGTTTCAAAAAGAATAACTCTTTTTCTTTTTTTGCAATACTTTAATTCTAATTTTCCACGTGGCATATTTAGGACCACAAGATGAAAGGGTATTTTGGTACATTTGACGCAACTTTAATTTAAGGCCACAAGATTCAAAAGTCTTCTTTATTTTTTTAAACTTTGTGTCAAGTCAAAGTAGGTTAAGAATTACAAAGACTAAGAGAAAAAATTAAAGAATACTACAATAAAGCATTTAATCAAATATCATTTAATCACTCCCAAGATATGAACATAAATAAAATAAAAATAAATAAACTAAAAATAAAAATATTTAGAGAAGTTAAGAAATATCCACGTACAAATAAAAATAAATCAATAGTTATAATAGATCTATTAAAGTTATCTGCACCCCTATCATTGGTATCAAAGCTTATGTTGATTAAGTGTAGTGTTGGAAAGCTAATGTGGTATTTCAAAGAAAAATGGATTAGACTCTCTCACACGAGATTACTTTGCAAGGCAAACCAATAGCTTAGCTATACATGCAGAAATAACAATAAGATGTTCAGTGTAATCTTATAAGTAAAATTTTAAAAGAATAGTGTGTACGCAGCTTTATTCATACCTTATAAAGACAAAAAGACTAGATATTGTATAGACCATCAGTTGTATGCAGTTTTATCCATACCTTGTAAAGACGGAAAGCTAGATATTATATAGACCATCGATTCAGTCAGCTCAAGTAAAATATATAAAAGAAATTAGTGTGCAACTCAAATTTAGCAGAGAAGAGGTCATCCTATCAATGAAGAAGAGAACATAACAATGCCCAAAGAAGAAAACGATAATTGAAACAAACGAAAAATCAGGTATACTAAAATCAAAAAATAATACAATTATAGAATGTGATAATAAAAATACTAAAAACGAAACTAGACATCGGTCAACCATCAAGTGGGAAAAAATATCACCTAAATATAGTAAGCTACTTTTTGTATATTAATAAATTTAAACGGTCCTAATATAATTACCTAACGAAACAAAGAAAAGTATCTTTGTGTATGAATTAACAAAAATAAAATGACTTTTTTAACAATTTTTCTTTTTTAAAAAAATATTTTCTTATACAATTTTTATTAGTTCGGTGGCATTTGAGTAATCAGCTTAGAATAAAAGGAGAATATATGTGAAAACTGAAAACTCAAGAGTGATTCCCTTTTGGCCAAATTTAACGTATTCAATTAAACTTTGGTTAACGCATGCCATCTATCTTTCTTACTGAAAAGATAGTCATTATTACTATAAAATATTGAAAATAATAATCATAATCATATTAAAATTAAAGAAGATCACTTCTTCTTTTTTTGTATAGTTCCTAGCAGTGTGCCCACATGGAATATTAATAGCAAATATCCGATGTACACGTGCTCTCATTATTTTCATAAAATCTCTTTTTATCCCAAATTCTCCTCTCTTTTTTTCCTTTTTTGTCTCTTTTGACAAGGTGCGGTTGGTGTCAGTTCGTAAATATCATAAAAGTGATTGAACAATCTCTAGTCTACAATTCATTTCACATAAATTTTTATTTTTGGTTTATTTGGTATGAATGAGTTTTGACTAGTATTTATTTTAAAAGATGAGAAAAGGCATATTTTTTCTTTTCAACTTGTCATCCAAATTCACTTTATCATTTACACTTACTTTCATTTATTTACCTCCCTTAATATCTTTAAAGTGAATTATTTTCACCCCTCAAAACTGAATATCACTCTCACAATGGAGAGTGTGTTACACTCGCTTACACATCAATGTCACATTGGAGCCACGTAAGATTTTACTATTTTAAAAGAAAAAAATTAATCCCTTCAACATTATTTTATATATTTTTTTGAAAAAAATAACAAATATATATATTATTTTATTTATATAAATATATATATTTATATATATATATATTTATCTTTATATGTACATATTTATATATATTAAATAAAAAGTGCACCCCCCATTTTCTTTCTTCTTCACACCCCCACCCCATCCTGCCTACCCCGCCCCTTTTTACGTCCCTCCCACCGCCCCCCGCCCCACCAACTCTCCTCCTCCATCAAACCCACCCCACCTCCATTGTTTTCTAATTTTCCTCCATTAACAATCTCCCACCCCACCTTCAATTTCAATTTTCCTCCACCTCCACCCCTCATTTTTCTTCTTCTTCAAACTACCCACCCCATCCCCGTCCCCGCCCCCGCCCCCTCTATTTCTTTTTCTTCTTCCAGCCAACCCCCATTCCCACCTCCAATGTTTTTTCATTTTCCTTAATTAACACCATTAGAGAACAATCATAAAAATATCAAATTAAAATTTTTTTCTCCATTAAATACCATCTCAACCTTCAATCAAACTTTCTCAAGTTTGCAACCACCAAATTCACCCTTGAAGATGTAAACATAAATAAAGAATAAAGAAGGAACAATAAACTTTAAAAGTAAAAGTTTCAAAAATTTCTTTCAATTTTGTTATTCTTCGAACTGAATTAATGAAGCAATTTAATGTCTTCAATTTCTTCATTGGAGAATGTATTAATGGAGAAAAATAAAAAAAATGGAGGAAAGCGTTGTTAGAGGATGTGTTTTTAATGGAAGAATTAATTGTTGTAGAAAATGAGTGTTGTTGTTTGTTGATGTATTGGAGAATAAAATGGTATGGGTGTAGGGTATAGGTGTGTGGGGTGGGGGTATTGAAGAAGAAAGGAGTATTTTCATTTAAATATATATATATATATATATATATATATATATATATATATATATATATATATAGAGAGAGAGAGAGAGAGAGAGAGAGAGAGAGAAAGAGAGAGAGATGTGTGTGTGTGTGTAAAATAAGTGAAGCAGAAAAGAAAAATCTGAAACACGCCTTTTTTTTAGATGCCACGTCAGCATTAGGGGGGAAATAATT
>NW_025879514.1:75849-87729 GCF_002878395.1 Capsicum annuum
CAAGTTTTAAGATATGACTTGGGCTAGTATGCCAAAAGTACACTTTTGAAAACTATTTTGCCAAAGAGGCAAAAGTCTTGAAAAATTTGTCACAAAGACACTTAGATCCACATCACATTAACTTTTTCAATTTAACAACTTCACCCATAAATTTTGTAATAATTCACTTTAAACCCAATACTTTCAACTTAATAAATTCATCCACAAGTTTTAAATAATGCCCTTCAACTCACTCCATCATCCACCATTATATATACAAAAATATCTAGGTTTCCAAAAATATTAAATAAAAAATATCCAAAAGCTAAAAATAGAAGGTGGTTGTTTTTCCCTCCAAAAAGCTCTGATTTTGATCACTTTTTTGGCATTATTTTTCGGCGATCAACTCTAAATCAGTCCACAAACATCATAAGCTTATTTATTGTTACCCTATTTGTTTGGTATCTTCTCAAACACACTTTCCACCATTGTTAAAAAGCTTGAAACCACTCACATTACTCAAAACCACTTTAGAAAGTACATTACAGCAGGTCAGACGACTCCAAGTTTATTTCTCTATTCCATAAACCCAACAATCATTGATTAGAAACAATATTTGCAATTTTAAGATTTTTGTACGGATAGTTGGCAGTCATCGACCACTGATCGTCATTCATCGACCATGCATATAACCCGACCTAGACCATAAGCATAATCTACCATCGACCAAAGCCTAATTCCAGGATGTTTATTGCAGAATTTGTTCTGGTTTCTGGTGATTTCATAGGAGAATGGGTGGAGACTCCCAAATGCTGAAAATAGAGATCTTTTAACAAGGTGACAATTTCCGTCGCTGTTTGCCACAATAATTCGTACGACGAATTGGTTACAAGAGTAATGCATAGCGGGGATCTAGATTGCGCGTCGGGCAATATGGTGATTAGTTATCTAATGCATTCGAGGGAAAATGTGAATCCTACGATCATAAATAGTGATATATGTATGTTGATGTACATGATGGATGTCGATGCAGATGACTTTATGCCTATTTTGAGGATAAATATAGTTGAGAGGTCCGTCGAAGGACCGGTAAATTCATCAGAACCCCCTCTCCGCGCTCGACAGTCGATGATAATTTCAGTGATTACAAGAACAATGGCGATCATCCTATAATATAAAAGATAATTCTATGCATATGAAAAACTTTTCATCAGATTCGCAAGACGATAAAGAAGACCGTGGAACGGGATCACAACCAGGATATTTCTTCATCGATGAAATCAATTTCTATCTTGATCAAACATTCATCGACAAGAAAGAGCTTAAAATACTACTAAACGCAGCAACGGTAAGGTAGTATTTTGATTATTGTTTGGAGAAGAATTGCTCTAAATTCTTGAAGGTAAAATGCTTATCTCATGGTTGCAGCTGGTTGTTGAGGGCAATAAAGTATGAAACCTCATGCAGATTTTGCATATACAAGTATGTCGGATTGCACACGTGTAGTATTGAACACGTCACCTACAGGCATAAGAGATTGTCCTCCGAATTGATTGCTTCACTATACGTAAATCATTTTTGGGATGGTAAGGGTCCAAGCATAAGAGAAATTTAAAGAATTGTGTTCAAGGAGTTGCATTGCCACGCAAGGTATTGGATGTGTTAGAAATAAAGTGTAATTGTGAAGAACATCATTCGCTGGACACCGGAGTACGAATATGCTTGCTTGTCGGTTTTTTTCCACATGGTTGAGTTGTTGAATCCAGGGTCTTCTTACTCTATCGTGTTTAACCAAGTTGATGGATCATTCCGTTACTATATTTTAGTATTCAGAGCTTGCATACGGGGATATGCCCATACGAGAAAGATAATTATCATTGATGGCACACGTTTATGTGGTAAGTACAGAGGTGTGTTGCTGAGTGCAGTTGCACAGGACACCGAAAATCACATCTTTCCAATTGTCTTTTGTGTCATCGATAAAGAGAACGATGCTTCTTGGACCTTCTTCTTCCAGAAGTTGAAGCCTATCGTAGAAGATGAACCAGATCTATGTGTCATCTCCGATAGGCACATCAGCATTGCCAATGTCTTCTCCCATTTTTACAATCGTACACATCATGGACTTTGTATGAGGCACCTTGCTGAAAATCTGCGTGTAAATCAGCACTGTGGAGAATATTTTTATCTGTTCTACACCTTAGCAAATGCGTATACTGTTGATTAGGTTAGTGAGAATTTTGCTGAATAGAAGAATAATAGCCCCGAGGTAGCACGTGTCCTTGAAAATGTGCTTGATTTTGAGAAATGGAGTAGAGCATGCTTCCCAGGCAATAGGTACGATGTAATGACCACAAACATCGTCGAGTCTCTCAACGTCGTGTTGATGGATGAATGAGAGTATCCCGTGTCTTACATATTCAATTCAATTGATAGAATATTTTGTGAAAAGTTTAGGGAGCGGCATGCCTTTGTCAGTGGTAAAAAAATAAATTTATGCCTTGTGCGGAAAGGATCCTAAGGGATAACATGAATGTGAGCAATTCCTTGTATGTGACAAATACAAACGGGAATCTCGATCAATTCACGGCGTTCAGAAATGGCGTTACTGCCAAGGTCAATCTTTTAGAGAGGAATTGTTCTTGTAAAAAATTTAGCCTGGTGAAAATGTCGTAGAACATGCGATGGCTCTTTTGAGAGCAAAGTATGGCGATGGTGAAAGTTATGGTAACTCCAACTACGAGTTCTCTTTGCCAATTTATAAAGCTAAAACTTACCTCCTCGCGTACTCGAAAGTTATTAGCGTTGTCCCTCCAGAGGCCGAATGAATTATGCTATAAGAAGTGAAAAACAGTAAGATTTCTCTATCCCCGATGATCACAAACTCGGAAGGAAGAAATTCAAACGAGTTAAGGGCGTCGGTGAGACATTCAAGTCCAAAAGAAGGAATAGGTGTTCAATATGCAAGAAATCTGAACACAAAAGAACTACATGTAGCATGGCTAACAAATCATAGGTAGTTTTTTTTTTGCTTCAGTTGTAAAGCTACTGGTTTGGAGGATAAATATGTATTTCTATAGAATTTAACGTCCAGTTGTAATCAACTTAAAGCCTTGTCTACGATAGACTACGGAAATTCTACGATATATCTTTCAGAAGGTCTGTAAGATATTATGTGTTGTTTATATGATTATTCATCAAACACCCTACGTTGGTCTTTTTACCGCCTAATCTCTCCATTCGATGCATTGAATCATTATTGCTTGTTCCCATTTAATAAAAAGCTAACCACGGGTATACGTTAAGTAGGCCTTTTCTATTTCCACACATGCCGACTCACCATTGGGTGGGAATTTGAAAGGCCACATTCTATAGGTTTATAAATGCAGCGCCTATTTCTATCTAACCCTTCAGTTGTACGGAAACCCAACACACCAGAAACCCTCTTCTTCTTCCTTAGCAAACTGAAATAATGCCGCCCCGAAGGATACCGCTACGCCCTATTCAACGTGTTTTTCAAAGACATTACGATCTCCTCCTATATAGAAATGATTTTGATCATCTTTTCTTTGGCCTGGGTCAAGACCCATCTACCTCGAGCGCGAACTATGGAGAATTGCTTATTTCTTACAGGCAATTCTTGAAAGGATTGGAATGGAAGGGCCTGACTATATCAACCCCCCAGCATCCCCCTGAAATTAGTTTTTAAGTTTTTATTTTATTTTATGTTTTTAAGTTTTTTTTGTATTGTTCATTGCCGAAGAGGCTTTCGTAATAGGATGTTGTTAGAAGAAAGCTTCTTCAATTTTGTCTTTTTTTTGCTTAAAATCCATGTAATGCAATGAACAGGTTCAATCAATATAAGTATTTTAAGTTTGAACATTATGTTTTCCCTCTTTTTTGTGACTGTTATTTTTTATGGTTATTCGTCTATGCAGACAATGCTTCAAAAATTTATGCGTTGTTAGATCGTATAGTCTATCATCGATCGTATACTCCATCAGTCCTCGACCTAACATAGTAGTTTATCTTTGACTATGTGAATCGATGGGCCATGTTTTGGGGCTGATGGAATAAAATAATTAAATTAAAAATGATATAAACAGATAATAACATATATGGGGGCTGTTGAAGTAAAATAATTAAATTAAAAATGATATAAACAAATAATAACACGTTCTGGGGCTGGTGAAATAAAATAATTAAATTAAAAATAGTTTAAACTGATAATAATATGTTTTGGGGCTAGTGGAATAAAATAATTAAAATAAAAATGATTTAAATAGACAATCTTGAACTGTTGGTGGCACTTAATAGACTGTCATCGATGTTGGCCCATGTCAAATATCAATAAAAGATATACTTGTGCTTTGAGGATCCATCGACTCATCCGGTCTATTGTAGACCTACACCTTTAGGAGTGCATCGATGGATCTCTTAGTTATGCGTAGACACGGTGATCTATGTATACTGCTATAGACCAACACTTGGATGTTGTTTAAAACAGAATAAATAAATTAAAAATAAATGTAGGGTAGGTTTCTACACATGTGAGTGAGTGTAAACAAATCACATAAACATATTAGAGCTTATACAAATTAGGAGTGGTGTATTAAGGAGTGTGTGGATGGTTAGTGGTTGAATGTTCAATATCCTAAGAGTAATGTTTGTCAAAGCACAAATATGTTTTGAGGATATATTTTGTATTTGATGACTACACATTCCACATGCTCTTTCAATCACCACCCCCAAATTAAAAGAGTATGTGAAATGGATAGTGGTTGAACAATCATCATCCTCAATACATACTTATGCTTTGAGAAACATTACTCTTAGGAGATTGAACATTCAACCACTACTCATCCGCACACTCCTTAATACACCACCTCTAATTTGTATAAGCTCTAATATGATTGTGCGACTTGTTTACACTCTTTCACATGTGTAGAAACCCACCTTATATTTATTTTTAATTTATTTATTCTCTTTAAAACAACATCCAAGTGTTGGTCTATAGCAATGTACATAAATCACCGTGGTTTATGCCTAATTAAGAGATTCATCGATGCACTCCTAAAGGTGTAGGTCTAAGATAGACCGAACGAGTCGATGGACCCTCAAAGCACAAGTATATCTTTTACAAATTTTTTTTAACATGTTATTGAGGGTCCATCGATTACGCTTGTCTATGGTAGACTTTAATATCTCGTTGATGGTTGACATTGGTCATGATCTACGACAATCTATTAAGTGTTACCACCAGTTTCAAAAAATAAAATGACTGTTCGAACAGTAACAAACGACTATTTTTATACTTAACACATCTTTTTTACTTCATATATAAAGTTGTCACTCCCTCATTATTTTATTTTATCAACTTTATTTTTATTTAAAAATTCTATAATTTCTCAAGCATCTCAAACATCTAATTTTAAAAGACTTTCATTTGTCATTGTGGGAATGCGGCTGTCTTGAGGATGTCACGCACAGATTCAAATTCAGGTCACAAATTCATAACAGTGCAATTGCGAAGGTGAGTCGTGTATGTTTTTTTTATAATGTTAAGTCAATCTTTATGTAATTATAATTTATTTTCTAGGATAATGGCGCATGCTCATTTTTTAAATGGCTTGATGACCTATCACCTCCAAGCAATCCATCAACGTTGAGTTCGGGACCCGAGACATCAAATTTTCATGGCTTGATAAAATTTAATCTACTACAAAGGCTCCAAGAATGGGAAGAAAATATAGATTTTCTTATGAATTTTTTCAAAGAAGTCGAAGAACAAAGGGATCACCTTAAAGTATTGCTACATGACACCCAACTAGAGAGGGATCAACTAAAACAAAAATTAATTTTGGCTGAAGAAAGGGAGAATGGCCTAAAAAGGATGTTATGTGCTATAATGTTAGTATTCATTCTTTGAAAAAGTGTAACATGGATGTAGTGATATTGAATAAATAATAATACTTCTATTTTTCTACAATGTTTACATTGTTATTGATAGAATCATAGTCGATCAATCAACACATCAACTTAAAATGGAGCAGCATGGTAATTATAGACTATGAAAAAAGTATACGAAAGATTAAATAAATATTCTATGAAATAAAAGAATGATTCAAATATCATACCAACAGATCATTCAACACATTAACAATATTAGCATTCAAATGTCTTTTTCACTATTCTACTCCTCATCAGCAAATGTGTTGTTGATTTTATCAACGATATCCATGAACCCAACTTATTTTTCTTCTTCAGCTTCTTTTTTTTCCTTCACCTTCAACAACTGCTTCTTTCTCACCTTCATTTTCTTCCTTAGATTTTTTTTTCTTCACCTTCAACAAATTCTTCTTTCTCACCTTCCTTTTCTTCCCGAGCTTCTTCTTTTTCTTCACCTGCTGTAGCTTTATCAACTTCTTCTTCTTCTTTATCTATTGTTGCTCCTATTTTTTCAGCTTCTTCTTTTTCCTTACCTTCTTCAACTACAACTCTTTTTTTTCCCTTGCCTTCTTCTTCAACTGCTGTTGTTTCTTTTTCAGTTTCTTCTTCTTCTTCGTCTGCAGCTACTTCTTTTCCAGTTTCTTCTTGGCTCTTATCTTCTTCCATTTCTTTTTCTTCATCTTTTTTTTCTTCTTCTTTTCCCTCTTCTGCTACAACAGTGGCCAGCATATCCATTTTGCTCATATTTTCTCCTTCTTCATTCCTCTCCGATTCACGAAGGTCCACATGCACTGTATCACATATGACAAATTATTATTGATATTTAAAGCTAAAAATTCATCAACAACATCAATTGTTGAATAAAGTTACCTCGCTAGTGTTGTCACTCATCCTTTTTTTTCTTCAGTCTTTTCTCTCTGATATAGTCAGCAATGTCCAACAACACTTCCTCGAGCACAGCAACATACTTATGAAGATTCCCAGGAAATGAGGTGCCTACTGCATCTTTGGAGATGCTCGGAGAATCATAATCACCAACGCGTACTCCAATGGAGTTACCACCCAAATCCCCTTCATAATTATTGTCCTCATTTGAAGTAAGGACAGTCACCTCTTCTAACTCTTTCTTCAAGTAGTCGAGGACGTTATTTTTCTCCTCATCTGTATATGGCTTAAACATAACCATGTAATTCATCTTCGTCTCACGAACAGTAGGGATGATGTATGGGTGCACATTTCGTAAAGTATCAATTAACTATTACATAACATTCAATACAATAGTAGCATAGTAAAAAAATAAGTTCATACCTCGGTAACTTTTTTCTTTGTACTTGAATGGGTCGCCTTTAATTATCTGATCACTTTTTATAGTGTGCCATCTAAGAATGTGGGGAATGGGACAGGGCTCATTCATTGATTTTTTAGCAAATTTTTTAAGATAAGGAAAGGCCTCATAGATCCAAACCTGTAAGCAGTACAGAAGTGAAAAAAGAACTTAGAGTCTATGACAGAGTAAAAATAAAACAAGAATCTACGATAAACTCACTAAAGGGTTTATAGTAGATACCATGAATGTCCAGGAAAATTCGAATAGAGCATATGATGCCTTCTGCTTTTCATCAAATACTTCCCTCTGCTTCTTCAGGTCACTTTTCTTCTTTAGATAGTACAGGGTCAGTTGAAATGTCTCTTTCCCCCACGGATAATTCTCGAAGAAACTCAAAGAATCGACCATTTGAATAAGTTTCGTGTCGACAACTTTCGTCGAATCTTTTGCAAGCAACATGGTGTGCAAGAACCACAGTAAACAACACTTAAACTTCTGGTCCTCATTCATCTTATTCCCTCTGATCAAGTGGGAACAAGTTAGCCTCCATAATATTTTTATTTTTCGTCACCTAAAAGCAAAAATGCTTCCCTTGTCTAACACCTTCTTCATTTTTTATTCACTGGGATATGATGAGCAGTTCAGCCCCGTGATCAAACAAAACTCTTTCAAGCCAAAACAGACAGGCTTGTTGTTAATACAGAACCACATCTCATGATGTATCTTATCGCTCTAGACGCGTCGCAACAACAAATAATTGACCAACTGCCCATTAAACTTGAGATGTTCCGGCAAGTTTCTCAGGTGTTCGAAACAGGTTCGCTTGAATCTTTTCTTCAACTCCTAGTCGACAAGAACTTTCTTAAATTCTCGATAAGTAGTCATTTTTTATCTGACTGATATCTTCACTAGAAAATATATGACCTCGTCCATTATCGTTTGAAGGTCATACCGTTCCCGGAAAATGAACCTCGACAAACATGGCACGGACAAGGGATCATTATCTCCATCATCACTATTTCTCCCACTTTCCTCGCTCTCTTCACTGTCACCACTAACACTGCGCTCGGGAAGGACATCTTCACTAGACTCGGCGTAGTCGCTTATCTCGTTTAACTCCGAATCTGATTCGGACACTTCCTCATCAATTTTATTTCTTTTTGAGATATTTTCAACTGCCTCAACTTTTCTTTCTCTACTGCTACCAGCAGAATCAGAACCGGTACCCGCTTTGCTTTTAGGACCATTTTCAACACAATCTACACCTGCAAAACAAATCTTCCATTTTCAGTTCATAGACCACAAGTCTATCAATAGAAATAAGTCAATGCTCAAATGAAACCCCCCCAAAAAATAAAGAAATACCCACCAAAATTCAACATGCAATATCAAAATCAAACTAGTGCACCTAATCAAACTAATTAGCTATTAATCTTTCAATTTTCACTATTTCAGCTATCATATTTTAAAAGAATTTCATACGTCTAAAAATTGATTTCAATCTAGGGCATTCTCATTTCATAGACTACGGTTCTACGGACAGGAACAAGTCACTGTTTGAATCAAAATGCCGAGATAACCTTTTCACCGTCAAACAGTTCACTCCACATATCAATAACTGAACCAAAATCTAACATACAGTATCAAAACACAACAATTGCTAAAAATCAAACTAGTGCACCTAATCGAACTAATTAGCTATTAATCTTTCAATTTCCACTATTTAAGCAACCATATTTTAAAAGAATTTCATACGTCTAAAAATTGATTTCAATTTAGGGCATTCTGATTTCATAGACTATGAGTCTACGGACAAAAACAGGTGACTGTTCGAATCAAACTGCCAAAATAACTCTTCAAATAACGATGATCCCTCCATTCAACACTTCTTTGCTAAAAAAGGGGAACTAAACCAAAACTCCTTAATCAACCAAATTCGAAAAAAAATAATCTACTTCACTACGAATCGATTAGCAAAGAAACTCGTTTAAATGGATCTAGAAATGATCGAAATATGATCTTAACTAACCTTATGAAGCAACAACGAGCTCTTAGCAGCTCCAGAAGAAGGAAAAACGAAAATGAGAAGAGTTCTTGAAAGTGAAAGTTTGGAGACAATTTAAGAGGAGAGAGAAGGTTTTTTTTTATATTGAAATAAGTGAATGGGTGTTAATGTATTATGTTAAATTTGTAAAATTAGAAAAATGATACAATGATCCATTGACCCACATGTAGGCCTACTTTTTCGTGTAGGCCTACTTTTTCTAACTTTTCCACACTTTTTACATCCTAACCTTAACTCTAAAAAATAATTCAAAAAAAAATTTAGTATTCTTTTGATAAAATAATTTTAAAAAAGGTAGCTTTTATCAATTTTTCCTATATGACTTGGTAAAAATACGTCGGAAGGATCTATGAGGGTGAAGGTATTGTGAAGTGTAAGTCCCACAAATCTAAGTTAATACTTAATATGATTAAGTAGCAGATATCAAAATAAGAAATTACACACTATAACAGACATGATATTCCAAAAAATATGATTAAGTAGCAGGTGTAAAATTAAAAAATTACACACTATAACAAACATGATATTCCAAAAAATATAATAATAAAATAACAGATATAAAGCAAGAAACTACACACTATAACAGACATGATACTTCAAATTCTCATCAAAAAGTGAGATAATATCCAATTACGTACCTACTAATTTTTACCCTAATTCAGTATCTTCATATGTTCATATGCTCTTGCCTAAAGTCATGTACTTCATAAAATGAAATTAAATCATATTCTGTTTGGTTTTGTATGGTCTTGGTGGGAATCTATGAGAAAACAGTTTTACCAAGTCTAGATCAATCAACAATACTTTTTCATAAACTTACTTTAAAGAGAGGGGATCCAATCTACTTTTACCTTGTCTTTATCTTGTTATTTATAAATATGGAAATAAACTAAAAATAAAGTTGACTTTATGAATCACCCAAAAATAGATATCCAAGTAAAGTCACTCTCACAACGCATTGTATTATTGCATCCAATTAAATTGTCGAATATGTTAGCCACATTGAAATGAAATTAGATCCACATATAAAATGTACACTATGAGATATCAACTACAACAACAATAAATTCAGTGTATTTCTATAAAGTGAGATCTAGAAGGGTAAAATGTACGCAGTTCATACTGCTACTACCAAAGAAGTAGAGAGGTTGTTTCCGATAGACCGGGGCTCAAGAGATATCAACTTACTATATATCGAAAAATTAACTAACTTTCACATTTAAGAAGTCGAATTATTATTAATATGATTAGAGCAATTAGTCAAGGGAAATCTCATCTCGCTAATAAGAAAACAACATTGAAAAGCTTCAATAATACAAATACTTCACGCTCTTCTTATTCTTATTTTTTATTTTTGGTCTTACCATTGTTCTTAATAGAGATTGCATTCTACATCATTTATTCTTGCTTTATGGGTCTAATAAAATAAAAAAGAAGTTTGATCGATACTTTATTACTTGTCTTTTAACTTCGTTTTTACAAATTTAATTGTTATAGCAAAATGACTCTTTTTTCGACAAACAAATACTATCTAGCAAAATGCCAGTTTCATAATCATGTCAGAAACAAAAACATGAATTTCAATCTTTCACACATTTGGTAGTTGAAATTTATTTCATCCCAGCATTAATAAAAGCCATATTTTGAGGTTTAGGAATTTAAATTTAAAATTCTATTACAATTTATTTAATATATCCAATTCAAATTTTATTATTAAATTATTTAATAAATTTTTAGAAATAAATATACATTGTCTGAATTGAAGCTCCACACTTGGCTTAGCTTATAATTTAGGGGGCGTTTGGTATGAGAGATGAGATAGATAAAGTTATCCCATGAATTATGATATCTCATAGAATTAGTTATTTCACTGTATGTAGAATAGAATTATCTCATCACTATAATATAAATAATGAATATAATCTCTGACTAATATGTCTAATCAAACACAAAATAAAATAATTGTACTCTCTCTATCTCTGTAGCAATTCAAATTATCGAATCGTGAGGGTATATACTCTAACCCACCTAGATAGGAGAACTCCTTTACCACCTTTTCAATAAGATATGCGGAAGACTAAAAATAAGTAACAAAATACCCAAGTCCTTATTGCAATAGATTTTACAACATATAAAAATGCGGAAGAAACTACCCGAGGACCTAATCTAAATAGGTACAAGAGCTTCTAAATTAAGAAAGATAAGACTACACGCAACCTCCATCATGAATGAGAGGATAGAAGCATGTTGGAGATCAATATCTACGTCACTTGAGAAACATTAATTGATCCTGCAATTAGACTATACCCTAAAAAGATATAGCAAGAATAGTATCAGTATAAACAACACATACTAATAGGTATCATTGGTTGATCGAGTCAGATCACATAAACAAAATATAGAAATCACATAAAGGAAGCATGATAACTTATATACAATTCAATACACATCACTTTTATTCACTTGTATTACTTAACAGTATATCATTTTTGTTCCTACTGACTTAGTTATATCTATCCATTGTTAGTAGTCAATTGTCACGCCTCAAATCTTATTGGGG
>NW_025879515.1:0-2086 GCF_002878395.1 Capsicum annuum
TGAGTCATGGATTTCAGATGATTGTTCAGAGTCTTTTAAATATGCCCGTGTGTTTTCTTTTCATATGTTATATTTATAAAACTGTTTCTAAATTGCTCTCACCTATGTTGAAAAAAAATTATTATTTTGGGATTGCTCTGTGTACTAGTACTTTGTATTGACCCCCTATATTTCAGGATCTGAGGCTCAGTCCAGGGGTCCCGCTAAGCCGTAGAATTTTCAGATAGAAGTGTATAGTTGGTGAGCCTTCTCTATTCCGGAAGGCCAGATTTATTTAAACATTGTTATTTGTCCGATTCAGGGTCTGACTAGGGGCCTTGTCCCAGTTTTGTTTTCAGATAGATTGTTGTTTTCAGTTATAGTAGAGATTTCGCAGACGTGTATAAGATAGTTTGAGTTTTATTAAACTTATGTCTGCATTACTCAGTTGAGATATTAAAGTGATCATGATTCCCTTTGTATTATGCTCCGCATTTTTCCTTATTGTATATGAATGGTGTTCATGATTGCCATATAGAAAGGGGCGCCCAGGCCTTCATGATTCGGGATGCTCGTCGCGGCCAGGGCCTTGGCTCGGATCGTGACAATAAGTTATATTATTTTACCTTGCACCAAAAAATGTAAGTAACGAAGAGGAGAGAATGAGTAGCGAAATTAACAAAAAAAACGAGAATGAGTACAGACGTGTAGTACTGTCTTGGGATGATGAGAAATATTGAGCCTTTTTTTTTTTTCTATTGAGGATAGATGTCAGAGTTAAAATTTAAAGTTTATGAGTATAGTTTATGTTAATTATCAAGTTTGTAGTTAAATAGTCATATATCTATATAAAATTTTAGATGCAAACATAAATTTAAGTCAAGGTTTATTGAACTCATCTGATCGACATCGATAGTTTTATTTCGAAATGTAGATATTGAAAACATACGATAAGAGGGGCACTTTTGTCATTTGAATAATTTCAGAAGTAACTCTAATGTTTTTCTAAAAAAATGTATTGCGTGTGTTAAATATTGATATGGTGAGGACTAAATGAAATATACTGTCAAGATGTTCTTTTTACCAATTGAAAAATGCATCGTCTAAATTATGTTATACTCACACTCGAAAATGTGACCATTTTTAATAAATTGGTGATAAATATGCTTACTAATTGGAATTTTATGTTAATTTGATGAAAACATAAGTTATATTTTTCACTTTAAGCCCAGAAAAAGATAGAGGAATAGAAAAAGGTTAGTAAAGTAAATGAGAGAATGAGGAGAGAAGAATTGTATTCTTGGAATGAGGAGAAATATTGGATTACCTTTTTTTGCTATTGGTGCTAGGTGACAGAGTTAGAATTTACAGTTTATGAGTATAGTTTATGTTAAATTACAAAGTTTGTAATTAAATAGTTATGTATATTTGATAGAGTTTTGAATAGAAATATAAGTTTAAGTCAAAGTTTATTGAATTTATCTAATCCGCATAGGTAGTTTTGTCTAAGTGTAGATTCTGAAAACATACAATAAAAGAGGGAGTCTTTTGTCTTTAGAACTATTTTAAAAATATATGATGAGTCGGGGGTTTTCGATCATTTGAATAATTTCAAAAGCAATTTTAATGTTTTGCAAAATAGAGAATGTATTGCGTGTGTTAAAAGTGATACAGTGAGGATCTGACGGAATCTACGATCAAGGCGTTCGTTTTTTGATCTTTTTTACTAATTAGAAAACGCATCGTTTAAAACATGTTGTGTTCACACAAAAAAAATATAATCGTTTTTAATAACTTTTGGTGATAAATGTATTTACTAATTAGAATCTTATGTCAATTAGATGAAAGAGAAAAAGATTAGTAACGAAGAGAAGAGAATGAGTAATAGTGTCCTTGAGATGATGAGAAATATTAAGCTACTTTTATTTTTCTAATAAGGGTAGATAAAGAACTTAAAATTTAAAATTTATGAGTTATGTTAATCACTAAGTTTGTAGTTAAATAGTTATTTTAAAATTTATGAGTTATGTTAATCACTAAGTTTGTAGTTAAATAGTTTATATATATATATATATATATATATATATATATAATATTAAAAGTGTGA
>NW_025879515.1:2186-3830 GCF_002878395.1 Capsicum annuum
ATATATATATATATATATATATATATATAATATTAAAAGTGTGAAGACCTTAGAAAAGTGATTCAAAATTTTTGTCCTTCATTAAAAGACCCCGCTTTAGACAAAATCGTCTTTTCATAATTTTTCTCCAACTATTATATCATTATTTTAATAATATTAAATATTGACTATAATAAATATATTAAAAACTAAATGGAGAAGGTTTTGTTATTACGGTTAAATTCCTACACAAAAAATCTTTTTTCCATTAAAGTAGGCTTGAACAAAACATATGACAAAAAAGGTCCCAAAAATAGACAAAATACGACCCCAAAAAAAGGAAAAAAGACTTCTACTAATACTGAAATTTTTAAGTTTATGGAACACTTCTAAATTAATTAGTTTTACCCTATTTAAAAAAATTCTATAATTCTATTTGAATAAAATCTTGATCAAGACTTTACCTACACTCCTTTTTCTACAATCATTCTTCTACTTTTCTTCTTTAATTTTGATTTCTTATATTCAATATTATACCAACGTGGTTTATTAGCTCTTAATTCATGGATTATTAAGTAAATAAGGGAGATCATATATTGTGAATTTATAAACTAATTAAACATAAGATTCACTTAACAAAGTATCTTTCTTCAAAAAATTTGCTTCGAATTCTGAGTAGTGTCACTCTCTTAATCATATTGTCATTTTTATTCATGTTTGTCATTTTTTTTCGATTTCCCATCCGATGTCTGGTACCGGCATCGAAACCTGACTAATCTGAATTTGCGCCGGGTAGGGCCCATTCGGGGGGTAGCACTCCCAACAGAGTTTTCTCCATGCCCATGGTCGAACCCTCGACCTCTGATTAAGGATGGAGCAGCCCCATCCGCTGCACCACAACCCATGTTGGTCATGTTTGTCATTAATCGTTGGTGTTTACTTTGGGAATAAAAGTCCATATTTCAAGAATTATTTCTTGTGAGTTGAGGTAAATTTTCTATATCTCTCTACAATAAATAAAATTATGTTTTTATTTATTTTCTTTAAATTATTATATTATTATATTTATAATATTAGAGACACTCCTAAAATATATAAGAGGAAAATTGATTAATATTTTCATGTTGGTTGTTAAAGTTGTTGTTTCCTCATTTTTGTAAACTTTCTTGTTTTGGCAAAATTCAGAGGTATGATAATAATACAATACAAATAATATATCTACAATACAAATCTATTTTTGGCAAACTTCTTTTCTTATTTTGTGTAAAATTCGGTAGTATTCTAATATAATACAAGTAATAGAGATGTAATACAAATCATATAGGAGTAGAAGGATTTTAAGATTTAAAATTTGATATATCATATAATGTAAAAAAGAATAACTTAATTAATCAACTAGATATAAAATAACTAAAGTAGAAAATCATATTGCATGAAAAGAAGAGTTTACTTGCATGAAATTCAAATTAACTTTCTTCTTTTCGTTTATAATAAACTTTGAAGTGAAACATATCATACAATAATATATTTGAGATATAATATTTATTTATATCATTTAAATAGATACATCATGTTTTAACGTCAATATATTGCTACTTTCTAATAATATTGTTCTTAATTCTTATGTATATTTTATTGATTGACGTGAGAAACACGTACAAAGCA
>NW_025879516.1:0-1495 GCF_002878395.1 Capsicum annuum
ATCCACCTTCCATAACTCAATTACCATATCCACCTTCCATAACTCAATTACTATATCCACCTTTCACAATTCAATACAACCAAACCATGCAAAATAGTCCATAACCCTATTTTCATCACCTTGTAATAACAACCAATACATATAATCCTCTATCACACATATACATATGGAAAAGAACAAAGAAAAACAATATTCATACCTTAGAATTCACTTCTTCATTACGCAATCCTGTTTGCACAAATAATAGGTGTCGTTCGAAGCTCTCGGGATGACAAACGCAGTTATCGGATTACTTTGGAATTTCTACGGTTGAATCAAAAGTAATTTAAAGGTCAAATTTGGCTAGGGTTTGTTCTTTCTTAATGATTGATGATGAAAATGAGTTTTTTAACTCATATACATGTATATATACACATATTTCCGTCCATAATATAATAGGAAATGACTAAAATGCCTTTAAAATTTAAATAATGTCAAATCTGTCCTTTGGTGGAATGTTTTGATAAGCTAAAGTAGATCGACCATAACTCTTTCCTCCGATATCGGATTTGGGTGAAATTGGTATCTTGGAAGGATAATTCAAAGGGCTTTCATTTTATATAAAGTAGGCCACCCAGTTCGTCCTGTACAAGGAGTTATGGTCATTTCAAGTTGACCCTAAAAATCTATTTTGATAGGCTGAAGTAAAACGAGTATAACTCCTTACTCAGAGGTTGGATTTGGATGAAACCAATTGCATTGGAAAGAATACTCAAAGATCTTTATTTTCATAGGTCGCAGCTCTCCCAGTTCATTATATTAAGAGAGTTTATGATCCTTTGAAGTTAACCCAAAAATTCGGCTGGCCTCAGTAGTTTATGTGCAGGAAGTTTTCCTACACATTTACTATTCTCAAATATCCCAGCCACCATTTTATAGTTTCGAACGTGGTCAATTATATCCGAAACCTATCCTTTTTTGGAAATCTTTATATCGTTGGAAATTTTATTCAATAACTTTCGCATGGAACCATCGACGGGCAAATTCCGGTATAAATAAAATAAAAAAATTAATTCCATATAAATAAGACCAATACACGTACTTGAATATGCCAATACACGTACTTGAATACGGAGTGTTACAAATTCATTCTTCCATTAACCCATTGATCGCTAAGCACACGTGGTATGAAACACGTGCTACGATGTTATCACCTTATATTGGTGCGTGTGTCTTATTATTTTAAACATTCAACATCGTACAGATATGCGTCTAGACACTTCTAAATGTCTAACCTGAGTTTCTTTCATTAATTATCCTCAAATCCATATTCTTAGAGAAACTCAGATCTGGATTTACAAAACAAGTCTTTATCTTATGGTGGAACTCTTCTCTTCACGTTCCTTAACGTAAGAGGATTGCTCGTGTGAGAGATCCAATCTCATGACTTGTTCGACACACTATATTAATAAAATACACTTTCACATGCATATGAGATTGAACATAAATTCAAGGT
>NW_025879517.1:0-3071 GCF_002878395.1 Capsicum annuum
ATGCATCACCTTAAAGATCTTTTCCATCTCATCCACGAACACCTGTGGATCTTCCTCCACCTTGGTGCTAGTAAATTTAGGTGGGTTCATCTTCATGAAATGTCCGACTCTAGTAGCCTCAGACATAACAGATACAGACCCAACATCTTCCAATCGTTGAGCCTGGTTAGCTACCAACTGTGTCAGCATGTGAATGGACCATCTGAATTCTGTATTTGAAATATCTCCCTGAGCAGTTGGGGGATGGTTGGCATTAGTCCACGGAGCCCGAGGTAGACTGGTCGGGACTGGAGGGACTCCTGGAGTAGGGACAAATTCTAGAGTGTGAGCCCTATTATGGGTTCGTATCCTATGGGTGGGATGGACCTCATCTGTTTGAGCATTTTGATTGATGATACAACGTGGAGGTATAACTGTGTTTCTGAAACACAAGTGATCATTGATTAGGGGACAGTTTAGACTCTAAAGCACGAACTAAATCACAAAGAAGGGAAATATTTCCTAAACGCCTAGCAGCCTCCTGCTTATAAGTGTGGCGCGCTACACACTCATAAACAAGACTCTACCTGACATAATTTCATAGACACCCTGGGACCATGAACCATGCTCTGATACCAAGTTTGTCACGACCCGAACCAAGGCCTGGCCGTGATGAGCATTTTGAATCATGGAGGCCCGAAACACCCCTATCTGTCTGGTAATCATGCACCTAATTCATATGATCAAAGTAATGCGGAAAAACACAATAATTCGAAAACATTGTCATAAATATAAAAGAAATAATAATGGGGAGATAAGGTTCCCTCAACATCAATTAACCTCTAAACAACTGTCTACGAAAATCTCTAACAAATGACTGAGTCAAGTAATCGTATATAAACTGGGTCAAGGCCGCCAGTACACCCCAAAACTGAATATAAGTAAAAAAAGGACTGTAGGACATAAGACCTTCCGAAACATAGAAGGCTCACCACTTGTCTCTGCAACTTTGTCTGGAGGATCTACTAATTCTCTTGACCCCCAGACTGGGCAGGTTGGAGAGGGAAGGGGTTCAGCACAAAAGTACTGACACACAGAGATATCAAAACAAAACATAATATTTTTACAATATATAGTTGAGAGCCATTATAAAGCAAATTTCGTATCAAATCATTTGAAAACACATGGGTGTAATGCAATAGCTTTCTCAACAATAATGAAATGCAACAGAGCTAGGTGGAATACCCTACATAATTTACACCAACTGTCTAACCTCGATTGCCGCCGAGATTAGAATATAAGTGAGGGAGAGACACACAAGATCACATAGCATGGTGTCTCAACCCAATGGTAGTGCCCAAGATCACTTAGCCTGGGATCCTACCTATAGTCCCAATTTGGGAATGACATGAAGTCAATTACACAAGATCACTTAGCCTGGTACCAATATTCCGTGTCGGCAAACACTTTTTTCCAGCGATGAGCCCTTATGTCTCAAATGCCTTCTTCGGGCATCCACCTTTCTCGTGTAAAATCAATGCATTCAAATTTCATCTAATTCAATCACATATCATGTTCTGTAGGGTATCGTCATACCCGACTTGAAAGTCCTCAATATCACTTCCACATATGCATGATCATGTAAAAACCAAGGTGTTTCATCATGTACAAGTAGTGAACAATATTTAATTCAAATTCATGCTCTCTTTTGTTGATCACAATATGATATGGGATATCAAGACATTATCATGGGAATTTGAAAGCAATTTATCATTCATTTTTATCAAACTTCCATGGAAAATCTCAAATCACATATGCATGTTTTCAACCATTGAAGTATATAGGCAAACAATTCCCATGAAATAAAGTAAATGACTTAGAAATCATATTGAAAGCAAGATATTAGCATTTGATTGAAAACCCCCATTTAAAAGCATGCATGTTCATAAAAACTACACCCATGAGATTTTTGGATAACCCTACGTACCTCTATTTCCAAGGATAATAGATGTTTCTTGAAGCTTGCGGATTGGTGATTCCAAATATGTAATTATCTTTGAAAACCTACGGTCAAATCTTGAGCTATTTGGGTTTTTATTTTGAAACCCTAAGGAGAATATTTGAGCACTTTTGATGAATGAATATGTATTTTGGGGTCCTTCGAACCAAATTTCGTGTTTTAGGGCTAAGTAAGGGTCGAAAAGGACCACTTTGTCCTCAACACGGAGTGTTTAAGTCACTAGAATTCCTTACATAGGCGCCGCCCATCCCATTGCCTATGTTCACATAGGTGCTGCCTAGGCTATCGCCTATGTTTACATAGGCACCGCCTAGGCTATCGCCTATGTTTACATAGGCGCCGCCTAGGCTATTGCCTATTCTTACCAGTGGCCCTGAGCGATTGGTTAGGCGACACTTATCACTTTGAAAGGCCATAACTTCTTGCTCGGGTGTTGGATTTTAGCCAAATTGGTATCGTTGGAAAGCTAACTCGAATACCTATCATTTGACACATAGTAGGCTTCCTAATTCGACATATACAGAGATTTATGATTGATGAAAGTTGACACACTTTACAACATCCACTAAAACTTAGTCGATCGAAATAGTTTCAACTCGTCCTTGAGTTGAAGGACCTCTATGGTCTAAATTCAAGCTTGAGTGGATTCACATGCTACACGATAATTAACATGCCGTATTGGCATAGGATTTTATGGCTTCGGAATTAACACCGCATCGAAATCATGGTCTATATTGTAGCCCGAATTGCGGGGCGTTACAAATTTGTTTCAGTCATGTAGTAGAGATTTCGCAGATGATTGTTCAGATGTCGATAGATGTTGTGGTACATTAATTTCCCCTTTGTTGATTTCATTTGATTTATGACCATGTTTCCGTATTGTGTATCTTCCGCATTTCTTTTATCATATGAATTATGTGCATGATTATCAGATAGATAGGGGTGTTTTGGGCCTTCATGGTTCGGGATACTCGTCACGGCCAGGACCCCAATTTGGGTCGTGACAGTCATATTTATGTATTATTCCTTTTGCTTATATAAAAATGGGGTAGATTCCCTCCAATTCAGAAAT
>NW_025879518.1:0-1831 GCF_002878395.1 Capsicum annuum
ATTATGTCCAACTGAATAAAGTCACCATCAAAAATAAGTACCCCCTTCCGAGAATAGATGATTTGTTTGACCAATTGAAAGGTACAAGTTATTTTTCAAAGATAGACCTTCGTTCCGGCTATTATCAACTCAAAGTTAGGGAGTGTGACATCCCAAAAATTGGTTTTCAAACTCGTTATGGCCATTTTGAGTTTCTTGTTATGTCTTTCGAGTTAACTAATGCCCTAGAAGATTTCATGGACCTCATGAATCGAGTGTACAGACCATATCTGGATATGTTTGTCATAGTGTTCATCGATGATATACTGGTGTACTCCCGTAGTGAGGATGAACATTCTGATCATCTCCGAACTGTCTTACAAATCTTTAGAGATCACAAGTTCTTTGCCAAGTTCAGTAAGTGTGAGTTTTGGCTAAGGTCAGTTGCTTTTATGGGTCATATCATTTTTTCCAAGGATATTAGAGCTGATCCCCAAAGACTGAAGCTATTAGAAATTGGCCTAGACCCATTTCTCCAACTGATATCTGTAGTTTCTTGGGTTTAGCTGGCTATTACCGCCATTTTGGTGAGGGTTTCTTCTCTATAGCGTCTCCTATGACTTGGTTGACCCAAAAAAAAGTGAAGTTCTTGTGGTCCGAATCTTATGAGAAGAGTTTTTAGGAGTTGAAGAGTCGACTCACTTCAGCCCCTGTTTTGACTTTGCCTGATGGTGTTGATGGTTTTTTGGTGTACTGTGATGCTTCGAGAGTTGGGTTGGGTTGCGTATTGATGCAGAAGGGTAAGGTGATAGCTTATGCTTCTAGACAGTTGAAACCCCATAAGAAAAATTACCCCACCCATGACCTTGAGTTGGCTGCTGTTGTGTTTACTTTGAAAATCTGGAGACACTATTTGTATGGTGTCCATGTTAATGTTTTCACTGATCATAAGAGTCTGCAATATTTGTTTACCCAGAGAGAATTGAATCTTAGGTAGAGACGATGGTTAGAATTGTTAAAGGACTATGATATGAGTGTGTTGTACCATCCAGGCAAGGCCAATATTGTGGCGGATGCCCTAACTAGAGTGTCCATGGGTAGTATTTCCATATGGTAGAAGGTAACAAAGAGTTGGCTCGTGATGTACATTGTTTGGCTAGAGTGGGGGTTAGGTTGTTTGACTCTGTTGAAGGTTGTATAGGGGTTCAGAGTAGTTCTGAATCCTCCTTGGTTTCGGAAGTGAAGGAAAAGCAATACTTAGATGCTAGTTTGGTCAGACTGAAGGAGTCAGTCAAGGACCAAAAAAGTAGAGGTTTTATCCCAAAGGGGAGATGGTGTGTTGAGATTGCAGGGTAGATTGTGTGTCCCGAATGTTGATGATCTGAGACAGAGAATTATGGCTGAAGCGCACGGGGCGCGATATTCTATTCATCCTGGTGCCACCAAGATGTACCAAGACTTGCAGGAAATCTATTGGTGGAGTGGCATGAAGAAAGATAAAGCAGCATTTGTAGCTAAGTGTGCAACATGCTAACAGGTTAAGGTTGAACACCAAAGACCTGGTGGTATGATGCAACAGTTTAGTATTCCCACCTGGAAGTGGGAAGAGATAAATATGGACTTTGTGATTGGTTTACCTCCTTCCCAATGCCATCATGATTCCATTTGGGTTGTGGTTGATAGGTTGACTAAGTATGCTCATTTCTTTCCTGTTCATACTTCATATACTGCTGAGGATTATGCTAGATTATATATCCAAGAGCTATTCAGACTGCATGGAGTTCCCTTGTCTATTATTTCGGATAGGGGTACTCAGTTCACTTCGTAATTTTGGAAAGCTTTTCAGAAGGGT
>NW_025879519.1:0-990 GCF_002878395.1 Capsicum annuum
TGAAAAACACATGGGCACCTTCTGAAAACATGTGACCTGTCTGTAAATCTCAAGCTCTGATCTGTGTATTACTTCTGAGTGAGGTGGTATCTCCTACAAGTCTGATATTCCACGGGCAATATATAATCTGCCATTTACTTGGTGGGGAAACCTCCAACCGTAGTATGCCGCAAGGGTTGGAGTTCCTGAATCTGATATGCCACATGACACTTAAGTCAGTGTATAATAATATACCTGGGTCGGCAAACCACGATTTTAGGAAATGAGTTGTTTGAACTGAAGGACTCTTTAGGGAACAACCTAACATCTCTGTATACCTATTTTTAACCTTTTCTGTACATGCAACATTCTGAATGTCTAAAATCATGATAGTTTGAAATGTTTATTTGTTTGATTCTGATATGGCATTGGTCTGAATTGGTATCGTCATACCAAGACTTGCAATTCATGATTTCTGAGCCATAATACATTAAGCTAAATCTTTCTTTTAAAGGATAATTTAGACCATAAAAAACATGAAACTGATATAGAAGATTTCGTGTTTCGAAACTCAAGTATAAATCATGCAAAAACTTCATCAACATATGGTGGTCTAGTGCCTTTAGCAAATCAATGCACTCTTTGATTATATGCATTATGAACATTAAATATTCATGCTAGATTCCCTCTTTAGTGATGTAAAACCACCTTTAAATCATAACAAGAGTTCAGTCATTTCATATAGTGCTTTTTAAAGATGCATTGTAAAACAATTCATATGCTATGAGAAATCTGAAAAATTCATAATAAGAGGAAATTCATCGAAAATCATGCTCTCAACAAGAATTCATTTTTAAATACACTGTTTCATACATTCATATTCTCAAATCACTTTGGGGAAGGTCAAAAGACCAAAACGATGATGTTAAACCATTTAATACATGAATATATATATATATATATATGGGGAAGGTCAAAAGACCAAAACGATGATGTTAAACCATTTAATAC
>NW_025879519.1:1090-1741 GCF_002878395.1 Capsicum annuum
TATATATATAGATTCAAAAATCCCATTCTAAAACATGATTTTTCTATTCCTATGAGAATTTAGGAAAACACCGCGTACCTTTATTTCGGAAAATAATGAGTTCTTCTTGAAACTTGTGGATTGGGGATTCCGAATCTCTAATTAATTTTGAAAACCAATGGTTGAATCTTGATTTATTTGGGTTTTTAGTTTGAAACCCTTGGGAGTGTTCTTCAGAATTTTTAGATGAATGTGGATGTATTTTGGAGAATTGGGGACTGAATTTCGTGTTTATGGCTGAATAAGGGTGGAGAAAGTACCATTTTACCAAAAATTGGAGTGCTTAACTCACTTGAAACCATACATTGAGGCCGCATATGATATCACCTATATTTACATAGGCGCCGCCTATTCTATTGCCTATATTTACATAGGCACCGCCTATGCTATCGCCTATATTTACATAGGCAGCGCCTATGCTATCGCCTATATTTACATAGGCGCCACCTATGCTATCTTATATGCTTTCCAGTGGCCATGTGCGATTGGTTAGGCGACACATTCTACTTTGAAAGGCCATAACTTCTTGCTCGGGTGCCGGATTTTAGCAAAATTGGTATCGTCGGAAAGACAACTCGAAAACCTATCATTTTACACATAGTAGGATCTCTA
>NW_025879520.1:0-1327 GCF_002878395.1 Capsicum annuum
CCACAAAATGGGGCTCCACCAAGTGCAAGCAGGGAGAATATTCCATCTTTCTGTTTGTGTGATCTTCCATAGTTGTTCGAAGAGTTTAGCACCTACATTGTCTTTTTTAGCTATCACCCCACTAATACCTCTCATACGTAAAAAGATTTTCAATAGCTGATCAACATATTTACTGTGCAAAAAAGATGGCTTATTGTCTCTTGTTCCTTCCTGCACATATAACATCTAGAACAAAGGTGAGTCCCTCTTTTCATCAAATTATCTTGGGTTAGGACTGCCTCCTTTGCCACTAGCCAAACAAATCAAGCAACTTTGTGCTTTCCAAATATGCTTCCAAGGCCATAGAATTAACCGAGTATTTCTCTGTTTGCGCATTATTGCATTCACTGATTTAACAGAGAATTCTCCTCTGTAAGTTACCCGCCACCACAATCTACCTTCCGTATCCTTCAAACCTGTGAATGCTTCCAATGCCTCGTACAATTCAGCTAGCCTGTCGACTTCCCAATTTAGCATTCAAACCTGTGAATGCTTCCAATGCCTCGTACAATTCAGCTAGCCTGTCGACTTCCCAATTTAGCAGTCTTCTATAAGTTAAATTCGAACATTGTTGAGACCAAATTTCTGCTAACATGGCATGTTGCCGCTGATTGAGGGAATAAATGTCCGAGAATTTTATATTTAGAATACCATTCCCAAGACATTTATCATCCAAGAAGGATGTTCTTATTCATTCCCCACACTGATAAACTTCTTTAGTCCAACAATGACCATGGTTATACTTTAATTAAATCTCCAGTTATTGCCAATTTTATATGTGCTAACTCTTTATTACATTGCTTTATTTAATTTCAAAGAAGATGTGAAAGGTTTAATCCAAAAAAGAGTAATTAAGAAACGTTATTATGGTAGAAACAGAAGGTTAAAAAGATAAGCTCGTTATAGAAATTAGAAATGGAAGAACGGAAATGAGTTTTTTTTGCCATCCATTAACTTCATACTTGATTGTCCGATAAGATAGTTCTAAGAAAGAAATAAATAAAAGCTCCCCGCCCAGATGGATACACTATGGGTTTTCTTATAAAATGCTGGGACATAGTGAAAGGGGACGTGAAGGCAACTATGCAGAACTTCCATTCTCAGGAGTTTTTTTGAGAAGAGTTTCAATGCAACATATATAGCTCTCATTCCAAAAAAGTGTGGTGCCATGGAACTGAGAGACGTCAGACCAATCAGTTTGATTGGGAGTGTCTACAAGTTGATATCTAAGATCCTTACAGAAAGGTTGAAGAAAGTGATGCACAAGTTAGTAGATACTCAACAAATG
>NW_025879521.1:0-3695 GCF_002878395.1 Capsicum annuum
CCCTTACAGAACAAGTTCTCAAAAGGGTAAATCCACCTGAAGAAGGAACTTCAGGTAGCAGAGATTTATCTATTAAAGACATGGAAAATAATGACGACAGGGATCAAGGTATTGATGTAATCTCTCAGGTTAAACCTCTTAGTAATCATATTTTGATTAAACTTGTTATTAATAATGATCTAATTCTTAACAAAGTTTCTTTATTTGATAGTGGTGCTGAAAGAAATTGTATTATCGAAGGACTTCTCCCCACTCAATATCTTCGGAAAGGAACTGCAAAAATCTATGGTGCTACAGGTGAAAGGATTGGTATTGATTACAAACTGCCTAAAGCCCATATTTGCAATAATGGAATTTGTCTTGTTAATGATTTTGTGATTACAAAAGATATTAACGAAGAAATCACTTTGGGATTATCATTTGCAACTCTGTTAAAACCCTATCTTATAGATTTTACTCATATACGCAGTACTGTTTTAGAGGTAGAGCTTGCTTTCCCTCTTATGAAAACTATGACTTTAGAAGAAATTCAATTTCTACTTAAACATACTGCCTTTAAAATAAATGTTTTGCAGAATCAAATTGGTTTTCTCAAAAATGATATTAAAAATGCTAAAATTGAGCAAATTTTAAAAACCCCAAAAATGGTATCCAAAATTGCCAATCTTTAAAACAATTTTGAAAAAGAAATTTGATATTCTCTCAGATGAGTCATTTTGTAAACAAATTCCATTATTGGTACATTTCTAGTATGGGTGGCAATTGTCCTAAGACCGAAAATTTGTTTGATCATTCCATGATGGCCTGATGTTGAATGGGCTGGTGGATGGTCTTCTGCTCTCCACTTTACAAAGAGAAAGGCATTTAAGTATAGTATAATATTGATATTGTTTTTAGTTACTTACACCTTAGTTTATATGATGATTATGATTTGCTCTTAGTCTAAGACGTCTTTCTCTCTTGATGGATAATCATCAGAATATTGCTAATAGTTCTAATATGTCTTCCATGTCTACTCAGATTATTTCTAATGTAGAATATGACTTGCAAAATTGGTCTATTCCAAAGGAACCTTTCAAAAAAATCTATCAAATTGGTAATTTCAGCATGATAAAAAATTATAATATTAAGACCAGTGAGTCTACTATTGCTATTAATAATTCTCTTGAAAATATCAAGTTATTAATTTCTAAAGATATTGATTGATATAAAAAAGATTTTAAATTTCTGCATATTGGACTTGTTCAAGTTGTTGTTAAACCATTATTCCGAAAAGGTTTGAATATTCCTATTTGTCTACTTCTTAGGGATGATAGACTTTTAAATTTTGACGATTCCCTTTTAGGAGTCCTTCAAAGTAACCTAGCCAATGGCCCGGTATACTTTAATTGCTACCCTAATTTTTCAGTTGATATTCATGACCCTAATGTTATGGATACTTTGACTCTTAACTTCAAAACCAAAAATATGAATACTAGGGTAGACACCAGAGAAATAGCAGTAATATACTGAGTATATTACAAGCTTATAAAAACTACTATAGCTCCTAAAGCTATAGCTACCAGTGTTAAAGGAGTTACCATACTCATGGAAGCTAATCACGAGCACTGTACCACCTTTGTTCCTAGACTCCTAAGATAAACTGATATTCTCTCAGATGAGGAGTGGCACTTTCATTCCATCACTACTCCTCAACCCATTGAACCCGAGATATCTCAGATCGATAGGGTTATCCAATTCCCTGATGGATCTATAAACCTTAAGTTTCTTAAATCAACTTCCAATAGCCAAGCCTCTTCTAGAAGAAGAATGTCTTCAGTCAGACCTTCTTCTTTTCAGCCCCTGGATGTGGTTGAGACCACTATTTCGAAAGAAATCAACCATGGAAAATTCCAAGCTGTAGATTTCTCAAAACCTATTCCTAAGGTTTACTATGAAGCTGAAGCCTCAGTTTTTTCTGATCAAAGAAGCCCCACTCCTAGCGAGATGAGATCCAAGGGACATAGTAGAAAAACCTCCATTGTCGTTCTCTCTGCCAATGATTTTGTCCCTAATAAAGCTGAACTAAATCGGCTGTGGAACTTACCAAAACATCAGCAGAAAATTGAATGGTATAAGGAAACCTATTCTAGAGACCAGTGAGTCTCTTTTAGAAACAAATGGTTTGCTCATATGACTAGATTCAAAACCGAAATAGAGTTCTTTAAGTGGTTTGAATATTCGGGTCAAATGGGTTACCAAAAGGACTCTCTTCAGGTCCTGATTAATAGGTGGCATACTAAGAATGCAATCATAGAGAGCTCCATTCCTCCCTTAGAAGGATTAGTATTCCTTATAGAGATGATATTATTCAAGCTTCACCTTTCAAAAAGGCCATTGGTAAAGACACCGCCCTCATTACTACGACCGATATTAATAGAGTTCTTGAGCAAAACAACTACACCAATTAGTTGTTGTATGTTATTGCCAAACAAATTTAAAAATCAAATGGCTCTACTTCAATTGGTGATAAGCCTAGTACTTCCAAATACAGCCCTCATATCGAGGCTAATCCCATTTTTAAGATCTCTGAATTTTCTAGGGATAAGTACCGTAAGCTTACTAGTCAAATCACTGCAGATCCAGAGATTTTGGAAAAAATCAATGACCATTTAATGAAGCTTAAAATTTCCAGTAGTAAACCTACTGAAAAACCTACCGCAAAACCTTCCAGTATTAAACCTACTGCAAAACCTTCCAGTAGTAAACCCACTGAAAACCCTGATTCTTCTGGAAGTAAACCCACGACCGACAAAATAGGGATGATTAATGAATCTAGGGAACAGATTCATTACATCAAAACAAGTCAGTAGTAAACCTACTGCAAAACCTTCCAGTAGTAAACCCACTGAAAACCCTGATTCTTCTGGAAGTAAACCCACGACCGACAAAATAGGGATGATTAATGAATCTAGGGAACAGATTCATTACATCAAAACAAGTCAATATCATAATAAAAAGAATCTTTATGCCAGGTCCTCTTTCCCGGATATGCAGTTCGAGGAAAATGTTTTCCTTTTATCATCTTCTAATGATGGAAGAAGATAACTGAATGGAACATTGATGGCCTTGTTGAGCATCAAATTTATAATAAGATCCATGAGATGGGAATTTCTATTACTGCTTATAAGCTTGGGAAAAGTGGGGATAAACATTCCACTCACATGCTTATAGAAGGATTCACTGGAATGTTGAGACACTGGTGGGACAACTATCTCACCGAAGAAGAAAAAAATAAGATTCTTGAGGCGTTAAACTTCAAAGAAGTCATAAAGACTGAAAATGAAGTCCAAACTACCGCAATCGAGCCTGTGGAGGATGGTACTGCAACTTTACTCTATTGCATAGCCAAACATTTTATTGGTAAACCTAAACTTTTTCAAGACAGGATTCTTGAAATCCTTAATAATCTCTACTGTAAAAAGTTAGGAGATTTCAAATAGTATAAAGATATATTCATCCAAAAGGTCATGATTAGGGAAGATTGCAATAATGATTTCTGGAAAGAACAATTTATTAGTGAACTTCCTCCTTTGTTTGCTGACAAGGTTCGAACTAAAATCAGAGATAGGTGCAAAGGGAAGATACCCTATGAACACGTAACTTATAGTGACCTTGCTAGTATTACTACCGTCGTCGCTTTTGAACTTTGCACC
>NW_025879522.1:0-3093 GCF_002878395.1 Capsicum annuum
GAGTAAATTTAAGGAAAACTGTTACCTTGAGTTGAGTCTGAGTTTGCGAAGAAGAGATGAGCATACTTGGTCCGCATATATGCTTCTTTTTCCCAAGTATCTCCCTCAACGGACTAATTTTGTCAAATAACTTTGACTAGAGAGACTTCTTTGTTCCTCAGTCTGTGAATCTGATAATCAAGGATTTTGACTGGAATTTCCTCATAAAAGAGGCTGTTCTGAACATCCATACCCTCTACAGGGACTACAACTCCTGGATCACCTATGCATTTTTTTAGCAAGGAGACATAAAACACTGGGTGCACTGAAGCTAAGTCTGAAGAAAACTCAAGCTAGTAAGCTAGCTTTTCAAAATGGCTGAGAATTCGATAAGGACCGACATATCAGGGATTGAGCTTCCCCTTCTTGCCAAATATCTTTACTCCTTTCATAGGAGAGATTTTGAAATAAATATAGTTACCAACCTCAAACTCTAGATCCTTTTTGCACAAGTCAGCATATGATTTCTGTAGTCTTTGAGCTGTCTTAAGCCTTTCCCTGATCAGCTAAACTTTTTCTAAGGTATCAAATACCAAGTCAGGACCTACCATTGCCACCTCACCCACTTCTAACAAACCAATGGGAGATCTATATCTCATCCCATAGAGCACCTCAAATAGATCCATCAAAATGCTGGAATGATAACTATTGTTATATACGAACTTAATCAAGGGCAAGTGGTCATCCCAAATACCCTTAAATTCAATGGCACACGCTCTTAGCATATCTTCTAAAGTCTGAATGGTCCTTTCTGCTTGACCATCTATCTAAGGGTAGAAGGTTGTACTGAGGTGAACTTAGGTACCAAGGCTTTCCAAAAATGAGAGGTAAACTGGGTACCTCTATCTAAGATAATGGATAACGAAACTCTGTGCAATATAACCAACTATTTGACACAGAGCTTGGCATAATCCTTGGCTGAATAAGAGGTATGGACTGGTAAAAAATAAGCTGACTTGGTAATCTTGTCTATGATAACCCATATAGAATCATGCTGACGACGAGTACGAGGAAAACCCATTGTAAAGTCTATGTTCACTTTTTCTTATTTCCATGTGGGAATACTGAACTCTTGCATGGACCTACTAGGCTTCTGGCGTTCAATCTTAACCTACTGACATGTTGAGTATTTAGCTACAAACTTTGCAATATCTCTCTTCATCCTACTCCACTAATAGACTTCCTGCAAGTCGCGGAACATCTTAGTGGCTCCTAGATGAATAGAGTAGCATGCACTATGAGCTTCTGCAAGAATCCACTGCCTCAAGTTATCTATACTTGGCATATATAGCCGACCCTGGCAATGAAATACACCATCTCCCCATAGGGATAAAACCTCCACTTTTTGATCTCTGACTAACTTTTTTAACTTAACTAGACTAAGATGTCTATCCTGCTTTTCCTTCACCTCAGAAACCAGAGATGATTCTAAACTACTTTGCACCCATACACTACCTTCTGCTGAATCGACTAAGCGGACACCTAGTCGGGCAAGATAATGAAAATCCTGAGCTAACTTCTTCTTATTCTCATCCATGTGAGCAACACTGCCCATCTGAGAGCATTAGCCACTACATTAGCCTTGCCTGGATGATACAGAATATTCATATCATAGTCTTTCAACAACTCCAACCACCTTCTCTGATGGATTTTTAGGTCTTTATAAGAGAACACATACTGGAGGCTCTTATGGTCTGTGAAAACATCAACATGTACCCTATACAAATAGTGCCTCCAAATCTTTAAGGCAAATACTGTAGCTGCTAACTCAAGATCATGAGTGGGGAAGTTCTTCTCATGGGGCTTAGGCTGTCTAGAGGTATAGGATATGACCTTATCTCTCTTCATTAAAACATACCCCAATCTAACTCTGAGATATCATAATATACCACAAACCTATCTGAACCTATGGTAGAGTCAAAACTGGAGCTGTAGTAAGTCGAGTTTTCAACTACTAAAAACTCTTCTCACAAGAATTTGACCACTGGAATTTGAATTTCTTTTTAGTTAATCGGGAAATAGGGGATGCAATAGATGAAAATCCCTCAACAAACCATTAGAAATAGCCGACCAAACTCAAGAAATTCCTGATATTTGTGAAAAAATGGGCCTAGGCCAGTTTCTTATCACTTTGGTCTTTTGAGGATCCACTCTAATGCCATCACCAGAAAGTATATGACCAAGGAAGCCTACTTACCTTAGCCAAAATCTCATCAATGAAGACTATAATGAACATATCCAAGTACTTCTTGAACACATGGTTCATCAAGTCCATGAAAACTGCTGGGGCATTGGTGAGACCAAATGACATGGCTAGGAATTTAAAGTGACCACACCACGTTCTAAAAGCTATTTTTGGAATATCACATTCTCTAACTCTGAGCTGATGAGAGCCTGATCTGAGGTCTATCATAGAAAAGTAACTAGCACCCTAAAGTTGGTCAAATAATTCATCGATTATGGGAAGTGGATACTTGTTGTTGAACATGACTTTATTCAACTAACAGTAGTTAATACATATTCTAAGAGAACCTTCTTTCTTACGCACGACTATAACTGGTGCACCCTAAGGGGACACGCTGGGCTGATGAATCCCTATTCTAGGAGATCCTTCAACTGTTCTTTTAATTCCTTGAGTTTTTCTGGAGCTATTCTGTATGGAAGAATAGATATGGGCTGAGTGTCTGGAAGAAGGTCAATTCCAAAGTCAATTTTCCTCTCAGGAAGAACTCTGGGAAGATCTTTGAGAAATATATCTGGGAATTCACATGCTACTGGAACTGACTCAAGACTGGGAGTATCAAAACTAGAATCCTTAACTCAAACGATATGATAGACACACCCCTTAGATATTATTTTTCTCGCCTTTAGGTAAGAAATAAGCTGACCCTTGAGTGTTGAGGTACTACCCCTCTATTCTAGGAAAAGTTCATTCGAAAACTAAAATTGGACAATTCTATTTCTATATTCAACTAAGGCATAGAATGAATGAATCCAATCCATGCCTAGAATGACATCAAAACCTATCATCTCTAATTCTACTAAGTCTGCTGA
>NW_025879522.1:3193-3997 GCF_002878395.1 Capsicum annuum
TGAAGTGACTTTTTGAGATATCATAACCGGATAGTTCCTGTATACCTGTCAGGCTATGATAGATTTACCCACTGGGGTAGAGACTGAGAAAGGCTCTGCTAGAATTTAGAGATTGACTCCGAAGTCAACATCTATATAAGGAGTTACAAAGTATAAGGAAACTTCTAGATCTAGTAAACCATAAACATTCGTATGATAAACTTTTAATGTACCGGTTACCACATCAGGAGAACTCTCTTAATCCTATCGGGATTTAAGTGCATAGAGTCTATTTGGGTGTTGCCCACAGGTGGCATTGGAAATGGCACCCTGCTGATTCGGGCGATCAGATTGAGCTGGGGGGTGATTATGCTAACTCTGCAAACCCATATGAGGACACTGTCTGACCTTGTGGCCTGGCTTACCACATCCAAATCATACATTACCACCAGATATATAGACACTTTGATGGTTTCTACCATACTTCTGGCAAAAAAATTTGTTCGAGCACTGCTAAGACTACCCTGGGATTTAGGGCCTGATGCCCTATCTCTATTACCATCTCTGAATTTTGGTCCTAGAGCACTAGCTCAAGATGGAGCTAGAATAGAAGATTTTGGGCAGAACTAAGGATGATTTCCACCTCTAACTTAGGCTGGGCGAAGCTAAAGCTATTGGTTCTAACTCTCTTATTCTCCCTCTCTTTTTTCTTATACTTAGCCTCTTCTATTTGCTGAGCATGGACCATGATGATGGATATTCCATCTCCTTAATCAACATTATAGTCCTACACTCCTTGACCACACTATTAGACACACCATACAT
>NW_025879523.1:0-1091 GCF_002878395.1 Capsicum annuum
TCACATGATTACATCTTTATAGTAAATTGGAGTAAACAATTTCTTTTCAAACACTTTATATAAACTTAAATAAGTGTCTTCATTATCGATAAGAGCTAGATATTTTTTACGAACAATTTCAAGTGGAAAGAATAACTATTATATTTCAAATACAGATGCACAACAACAAATAAAGAAATAACACAGAAAAGTTTTTAAAAGATTTTGTTTACCGTTTCTTTTAATAGCACCTCAATTGTACCATTTATACTTAATTTTTGTGAAGACAATATCGTAGGGTATAAACACAGAAATAAATGATGCATTTTCGATATTGGAATACAGTTATGGATGAATTAATAATTCATTAACTTTCAATTAAGAGTTAAAAAAGCTACTCCCTCCATTCCAAAAGAAATGAATTATTAAGCTATTTTTCAATGTTCAAATAAATGAATTGTTCATTCTCCAAGAGACATGTTGAAAATTTCTTTCAATTTTACCCTTTCATTTAATGAGGTTTTTAAGTACTTCACATTTTCGAAGAGAAAAATTTAAGAAAAATTAAAGTGGAAAGTAACCTACAATTTATGTCCTAAAATTTTTTTCTTAAGTGGTGTATCATAGGGGTGTACATAGGTCGGGTTGGTTCGATTTTTATTAAAAAAAAAATAAATCAATCATGTCAGTTTATTAAAACTATAAACCAAATCAAACCAACATAAAATTAGTTTTTTCGGTTTAGGTTTTAGTCCCTTTTTTTGGGTTTTTTGGTTTTTTTGATTTCTTCGATCTTTTTTTATAATCTTTAGTTTTTACAATTATATTGTGATCAAAGATTAGATCAAATATGTTTTCACTCGTGTGCTAATGAAAACCATAATTATGAAAAAATGATGAGCGGAAAACTCTCTTGAAACTAAAAAGTGAGATGAAGAGTGAAATAAGTTTATATTGGGTTTTCAATCATTTACTTAGAAATTAATGAACAAATATTACAACTTAAAAGGCCCAAAGCTAAATATATATCTACATCTACTTTCAAATTATTGAAAATTACTAAAACTAGTTGAAAAAGTATTTAAAAAGTAGATTATAATTAATATTTTATG
>NW_025879523.1:4091-4296 GCF_002878395.1 Capsicum annuum
AATATCGACTTTTTTTGAATTATATGATTTTAATTTTGTGTCGATACCAATCATGCCTAAAGTAATTTGAGCTTTGACTATCACTATTGAAATATTTTTAAACTATATATTTTTTGAAAAAAAAAAATTCAAATATGTAGTTTAAATTTATATAAATATAAAATTAATATAGTTCCTTAATTAGAAGTCATATCTATTAATAAAA
>NW_025879524.1:0-1115 GCF_002878395.1 Capsicum annuum
TGTTTTACTTATATATATATATATATATATATATATATATATATATAGATTATTATTATTATTATTATTATATCCTACTTAGTGCTACTTCATATACTAACTATATTATTACTTCTATTGCATATCCTACGTAATACTACTATTACTAACTATTATTATTATTATTATTATAATTTAAATAAAGCTTTTATCTTTTATTAATATGTAAATAAATTAGATTTAAATACATTTTATACTACGTCCATCCTATTTTATGTGTCGCCATTTGACCGGACACGGAGTTTAAGAAATAAGGAAAGACTTGGTAATATTTACCAAATTGTCCTTTATTAAAAAATGTGTTATTATTTTTTTTTTTAATTAAGTGAGACCAATAAGGGTAAAAGTGTAATTATATCTTTAAATAGTACCAAATAAGGAAAGATGACATTCTTTTTTGTACGGACAAAAGAGGAAATGATGACACATAAAATGGAACGGAGGGAGTAGTATTTATATTTTAGAAGAGATAAGTTTCAAATAGTAAAAGTCTAATGGAACTCTTAAATTAGGATTTTTATTTTAAAAAAATAATATATTTAAAAAGAAAAGGATAATATAATTAAAATTCAAATACTTAATATTTCAATTCAAATTTTTTATTACAATATTTTAAAAAATTGTCTTAAAAATTGCCACGTGGCTATTTTAATAGCTTGACACGTGGCATGTTGTCTTCATTTTGTTTTTCTTTTATATATATAGATTATTATTATTATTATTATTATTATTATTATTATTATTATTATTATTATATCCTACTTAGGGCTACTTCATATACTAACTATATTATTACTTCTATTGCATATCCTACATAGTACTACTATTACTAACCGTTATTATTATTTTAATAAAACTTTTATATTTAATTAATATATAAATAAATTATATTTAAATATATTTTATAGTATTTAGATTTTAGAAGAGATAAATTTCAAATAGTAAAATTCGATCGGAACTCCTCAATTAGGATTTCTATTTTAAGATAATGATTTATTTAAAAAGAAAAAGATAATGTATTTAAAATTCAAATACTTAATATTTCAATTCAAAATATTTATTACAATATTTTAAAA
>NW_025879525.1:0-4875 GCF_002878395.1 Capsicum annuum
AATGAAAATACTTGTTCTTGTAGGTTTGATGATTCTGAGCTTTGATTTTCTATAATTGAGTATAAAACTGAATATCTTATTAAATATTTTAAGAGATTTTTGGTTGTGTACAAGGAGGCTTGCTTTCCGTGTAGAAAGTCTTGCCTTAGATTTGCCAATGGCTCTTCTATTTATAATCTCTAAAAGATAAAAAACGCGTAAACTACTATTCCTAGCTTTACACCTGTCTACTTTTTACAAAAGTAATGAAAATCCTAAAGCTTATTCTTATTATACATTTGTCAAAAAGACAAAACTAATAATGAAATTTGCCAAAAAAGTCAAAACTAATAAAGGCTTATACAATAATTTACGTTTTTAGTCAAAAAGGCTATTCACATGTCACTTTCATAGCTTTTAATATCTTGTCTCCTTGTTTATCTCTTCATTGCTCCGTTGTTTTCTATCTTTTGTCTGTCTTCTAACTGGCGTCCTTATCTTCTTTTATTCTAGTTGAACTTTCGGGATCACATTATTTTCTTCATTGCATTTTGAGCATAGGTGGTTTGAATATTTATGTCCTATTAATTTACAATATCTTGTCAGTAACTCTTTTGAAATAAATTCCTTCTTAATTGCTCTTGTGGTTGGTTGTTTTTCTGGATTGATAATGTCAAAATCCATCTTTGGACTTCTTCCATATCTGACTGCCGTAGCTTTCTTGAATTTGAATAGATCATTAGTTGGTCTCGCAAATAGTAACTCCAAATGGGGTTTCCATTAAGATAGTTATTTGCTAGCTCTTGGATAATTGTAGATATTCCAATGATTCATTTATTTGCATAAAAATTAGGTATCTCAATTTTTGGTATCTCTGTTTGTTTCTCAATGTCTTCTGATATAATCATATCTCTGGTTAATCCAATTTTCACAAATTGTATAACTGGTTTTATTTCATCATATAATATCTCAGCTGGTGCGGTATAAAAATTTATTAAAAATAGGTTTCCTTTGGTTATTTTTTGTAAGTAGTGAATGCTTTGTATATTTCTGGTATAGTTGTTAGTTCGTTTCCGTCTTCAGTATATATGGTATTCAGTAGTCCATAGTTAAAACAAGTTCTAACTAGGTTTGGATTGGTTTTTGGTAGTTCGATTAACTTGTTGTATCCTTGTAGTTTTTGGATTATATAGTCTGTGTTTGGTTCTTGGATATTTGTAGCTCTGGGTTTAAGATTCAAGTAAGCTTGTATTTTATGGATGTTTTCTATGTATAATCTAGTTATATGGTTATCAACTTTTTTGTCTTGGCTCAAACTTTCTAGATATGTGGTAGTTTGTGGGGGTTTTATTCAGATTTAATCCTTGTCTATTAACTCCTTTGCTTGTACCTGCAGACATAGATTGATAAAGATTATGGGTTTTATGGAGTGTCCCAACGTCTCCTTTTAGCTCTGGAATTTTGTTATCTTCCGATCGACATGTCTGCATTTTTATAGTCATGCGGTTGACTTGTAGCTTTAGACTTCAGTTTACCTTCATTAGTCTTTAGCTTTTCTACCTCATTGCTCATACTGTCCATTTTCAGTGAAAGCGTAGTTAGGGTTTTGAGTATCTCTTCTAATGTATCATTTTCTATTATATCAGTCTGTGTAGCTTTGTCTTGATATGCAATCTGCAATAACATTCTTGTTAGTACTGATTATTTCAGCAGTAAATGTAAAATTCAATATATTTAATATCAATCTCCGTATTTCTTTTGTTGTTACTGAATTTTGTATTTTCTTAGTTAGCCAATTTGTACCTGTGTATTATCTGTACAATAAATTTGTTATATACAATATACGGTTCAAATGCTAATAAACACTAATATAATGAACATAATTCTTTTCTATTTATTTCCCATTTTATTTCTGTTTCGTTAAACGTTCCTGAGCAATATCTAAAATGATATTCTAATTTTTCATTTTCATACCTGTATTTGGGTACTTCTCCGTAGCTGTGCTCACTCGCATCTGCTTCTACTATGTATGTAAAATTTCTATTTTCATCTGAAAATTGTAATTTTGGCAGATTTTTACAAAGTATCTTTATTTTTTGCACTTATTTTTTTATCTTCTTCACTATAATTATATTCTACATCCTTTTTCAATTTTTCTGTAATGGTTTTAAATTTTCTGTTAATTTTGGTGTGTATTCTCTTACTTGATTTACTAATCCTAAAAATGATTGTCATTTTTTTTTGTGTCTAATTCTTTTTTTGAATTCATTATTTTTTGTACTATATGCTGTTGCATTTTTACTCCATTTTAATCTATTTGTATTCCTAAAAATTCTATCCGTTTTTTCATTATTTCTGCCTTTTTTTCACATAAGCTTATTCCTAAATTTTCTATTATATTTATAAATTGTTCTAATAATTTTAGGTGTTCTTCTTTAGCTTTTGAATATAGCAATATATCGTCGATGTATACTATACAATTAGGTAATTTTTTGAAATAATTATCCCTAAAAGGTTGATATCTACCTGGTGCATTTTTATATCCAAATGGTAGTACATTCCATTCATAAAATCCTTGTGGTACTGTGAATGTAGTTAATTTTTTAGATTCTTGTTCTAATTTTAAATGATAAAATTCTGATTTACAATCAAATTTGCTGAAATAATTATATCCTTGTGTTTGTCTTATTTTTAATATTTTGTTTGGTATTGGATAATTATATGTCATAGTTTTTGCGTTTAGGTTTCTATAGTCGATAACCATTCTACTTTTTCCTCTTTTTTGTTCACTATATGTATTTTCTATAAATGCTGGGCTAGTGTGTTTACTATTACTTTTTTGTATATATTGTTTTTCTAATAGTTCATTTATATGCATTTCAAATTCTTTTAGATCGTTAAAATTGTATGTTAGTGGTTTTTGAGTTATTATACTATCTTTATTTGTTAGTTCAATTTTTACTGTAGTTTTATGTTTTTCCTATCCTTTTAATGGATCTTCACTATATAGTTGTTTTAATTTATTTTTGATTATTTCTACTTTATCTATTGAAAATATGGTCATTTCTTTCTTATTTATAGAGAATATAATTAATTCTATCGTGTTTTCAGTAGTTTTTATATTTTTTAATTTTTGTGTAATTTTTTCACTTCCTTTTATCCAATCTGTTTTCTATCTTATTTTATTAGTAACTCTTTTTGCTCTTACCTTTTGTTTGCATGGTGTTGTAAATCACCAGTATATTTTAGTTATTATGTGTGGAGATAGTTTATCTAAAAATGGCATTCCTAAAAGCATATTTTTTATGTTAGTTCGTAATTATAAATTTCTTCTATTATTAATATTTTATCTCATATTTGTATTTTTACATTTCTAGCTTTATACGCAATAAGACTCTCTTCATTATTAAATCCTTTAATTGCTATTGGTGTTATTAACTTATCCCATTTACTTTCTGGTAAACAGTTATATCTACATAAATTGAATTCTGCTCCTGTATCTATTATTGGCGTATAATATCTATTATAATATCCTTCTACTATTATCTTCATGAGTATGTACATTTTTATATTAAAGCTCTTTTTATTAACATTTTTTCTTTATTATACGTTATGATTAATTGGGTATGTTCTACATTGTATGATTTTACTTGTTTCAACCATTTTATTTCTAATATTATATCTTCTTTTTGTGTTTCTTCTTTTACTTCAAATTCAATTTTTATCTTTCTGACTCTTATTATAATTTTTTTTTCAGTCTTATTTTTAATAATTATTAGGTTTCTTGGAGCAACTGGTAAAGTTGCTTCCATGTGACCAGGAGATCACTGATTCAAGCCTTGGAAATAACCTCTGCCAGAAATGCAAGGTAAGGTTGCATACGATACACCACTTGTGGTGGGGCCCTTCCCTGGAAACCGCGCATAGCGGTAGCTTTAGCGCGCCGGGCTGCCCTTATGTTTATTAGGTTTCTTGGCAAATCTGGAGATTTATCATTATTTGTTTTAATTTCTTCAGTTTTTACTAATTATTTCATTATATAATTATCTTCCTGTCCTGTGTTTATTAGTATTAAATATTCTTTTTCATCTATTGTTTCTATTATATAATATTGAGTTAAGTTAGGTTTTGGAGTTATCTCATATGCTATTCTTTTTGATGGTTCTGATTTTTCACAAGATATTCTTCTTGGTATTCCTATTCTTTCATTTACTATTTTCAAATCTTCTTCTATATCTATATTTTGGTAGCTATAATCATTATTATCTATGATTTTTACAAATTGCTCAAAAGGGCTTTCTATTTGTATTTTGTTTATTTTATTTTTTTCAATTATTTTATGCTTTGTTGTTAATACATATAAATTTTTACATCTTGCTGTAAATATTTTACTTCCTGAGATTAATTCTATTCCTGATATTTTCCAATATAGTACTAATGACTTATCTATATTTTTATCTGTTATTGGTACTGAATAATTTGCAGTTATTATAAATTTAAATTTTTGGTATATTAGATTCCCTCTTAGAACACTTATTATGCTTTTTTCTATAGGTTTTACGATTCTATCATTTGTTAAATATAGTTCTAGTGTTGTATCTATTCCTTTTCTAAACCATGCTTTTATTAATATTTCTGTTCCTCCAAGGTGTACATATTTTATTGGGTCTTTACTTTTTATATCTTGCATTTCTTTATTAACTATTCTTTTTGTTACTAGTGGTATACTAGCTTTTCCTTTCACGTAGCTACAATCTATTATATGTTCTTTTTGGCTTACTACGTAGTATTCTTCTTTTCGTTTATTAAATATATTCCTTATTGTTGGTATTTTAAATATTTTTTCTACACTTAAGTCTAATTCTTTTCCTTTTATTTCTTCAAATATATTACTAT
>NW_025879525.1:4975-6345 GCF_002878395.1 Capsicum annuum
CATCTTGCTGTAAATATTTTACTTCCTGAGATTAATTCTATTCCTGATATTTTCCAATATAGTACTAATGACTTATCTATATTTTTATCTGTTATTGGTACTGAATAATTTGCAGTTATTATAAATTTAAATTTTTGGTATATTAGATTCCCTCTTATAACACTTATTATGCTTTTTTCTATAGGTTTTACGATCCTATCATTTGTTAAATATAGTTCTAGTGTTGTATCTATTCCTTTTCTAAACCATGCTTTTATTAATATTTCTGTTCCTCCAAGGTGTACATATTTTATTGGGTCTTTACTTTTTATATCTTGCATTTCTTTATTAACTATTCTTTTTGTTACTAGTGGTATACTAGCTTTTCCTTTCACGTATCTACAATCTATTATATGTTCTTTTTGGCTTACTACGTAGTATTCTTCTTTTCGTCTATTAAATATATTCCTTATTGTTGGTATTTTAAATATTTTTTCTACACTTAAGTCTAATTCTTTTCCTTTTATTTCTTCAAATATATTACTATTAAATATAATTTTTTGGTCTATTTCTTCTTCATTTAAATATTCTTCCCTTTTTATTGTTTGTATGCTTTCTTCAGTCATTTAATTCATCTAATTCGCTATCTGTTTCATTTTCCGAGATTTCATATATATACTATCTTCACTTTCTAATTCATAACTATATAATCTATTTGCATATATTCTGTATTTTCTATCCTTATTTCTGATATATATATTTTTTATCTTTGGGTACTTTACAATCTTTAGGTAGGTGTCCTAATTTTTCACAATTATAACATTTACATTCTTTTATAGATTTCTTCTTTCTATATGGTCTTTTATGTTTATAGTCTTTTATGTAATATCTTTTTCTTGGTTGTTTTATATTTATATTGGAATTTCTTATATTTATTATATTTCTTATGTTTTTTTCTCTTCTTATAGTATTTTTCTTCACATCCAAATTGGGGTGCTATTTTATCTTTGGAACATGCTAAATTTTTATTAATGTTTTTTCCATTTTTAATTCTTCCTTATATTTTTCACATATATTCCTATACTATTGTTGTAAAAATTTTATCCTTACTCCTAGAGTATCTACTATTTTTTATTCATCCCAACTTTTTATTATTTTTGAACTAAATGGTTCATGTAGTTTGCTAAAATATAATCTCCTTAGTTCCTTACTTTCTTCTACATTATATTTTTCATTATAATAATATTCTTTGAATGCACATATATATTCATCTATGTAGCATATATTACATATTGCTAATTTCAACCTTAAATTTCTATTTGTATCCTTTTTCTATATTTTGTTCTCCTCCTCCTCCTCCTCCTCCTCCTCCTCCTCCTCCTCCTCCTTCT
>NW_025879526.1:0-5320 GCF_002878395.1 Capsicum annuum
AAATTAAAATCGAAAATAGGTCTTTATTTTTGAAATTGAGAGAGTAATAAACGTCTACATGACATTCATATATCCCCAGTTCACGTCATTTAAAAATAACTTTAAGTTAAACATTTTCATGATATCTAAAATAATTTTTAAATATAATTTGTTAAACGTTAAAAAATAATTTAAGTAGTTAGTTTTGTTCATAATTTATAATGAAATATGAAAATTTATGTGATAATCTTTTTATTAAATATAAATTAAAATAATATACTTAAATCAAATGATAGAATAATATTAAATTTAAAGATAAATCATATTTGAAGTTTTTTCCTTTTTTTTCAATCGTGGGGTCCAAATGAGCTTTCTCTCCTCTTAACTAAATCCATAGAATAAACAAGTTACTGTTGAGTGTAACATTCATTATTATTTTTTTTAATTATTTTTTTCCAAAAATTATTGATATTTAATTTATGTTTAAGGTAAAACATGTAAATATAACTATACTGTAGATTATGGTGTTTATACATCAGCCCAACCAATGACTATTTATGTAACACCTTGATTCGCTGAATCAGAATGCTACACGATGCTCATGACCCCGAGGGACTACAAGCTAGCCCATGACTGATATCTGTACTTGTATACTGCAAATCATGATATAATAATGCAGAATACATAGAACTGTAAGACCATAAGGTTCAACTGAATACAATCATGTGGGTGAAAATACCCAAAACAACTCAATTTGAACGTAAATCTGAACATAAATCTGAAAGCCTCTAAACTATCTGAATAAGAAGTTGAAGGAATATGTCTCCAACTAACTCCGTAAAACTGAACTGAAGAAATAAATAAATGAATCAAATTATATTGTCCTCGAATCAATGAGGACTCACTGTGTCTCTGCAACTGGAATGCTACCGCTACTACTAGGCTGGAGCTCGTGTCTTGGAACTTATGATGTAACATGAAAAGAAAACACCATAGCGCAATTGCATCAGTACAACTGGAGTACTGAGTATACAAGGAAGGTAGGTAGGTTGAACATAAAGGGTTTCATGCATGAACAACACTGACTACTAATATGAACGTGGGAGTGCAAACACACATATATAGAAACTGGGACCATGAATACGTGATAGCATGACCTGTAAGCTAATACATGGTTTACTGATAACTATCATGACTGATACTGAAACTGATAACATGGACGACTGTATCTGACAGTCCTGTATATATTGAAATCTGAAGAACGCCCTGAGTTCTTTTACTGAGATTGATACTGAAACTGTGGGAAGTAGTGATTAACCGACATGCCCCATGTATGCCGTTATGGCTAAGCTGGGGTTCAATCTATGCCCCGACTAAAGGGGTGTCAATACTGTGCCACGGGTAAGGACAGCCTGTGAGTAACCCTTATCTAGCGGGTACTCAATGAGAATGGTGGGAACCCTAAACTGATGGGTTAAGCCACCTCATCAACCCTAATCTGATGGGTTAAGATGTCTCAACCTATGCTGGCTACATAGTTCTAGAACACAAGGATGACTACCAAGAATCACACCCTGAACTGGCGGGTGAGTTCCCGTCCTTGGGTTCACTCGGTGATAACCTCTACTCCCATATGGAGGGACTGTACATGAATAACTGACTGTGCATGACTTAATCTTACTGAATTTCGTTGACTGGAATGTTACTGATATCTGACAACTGACTAAGATCATGAGGTTTTTCTGAGTCACATGACTGACTGAAGTCTATGGAATCATAGCTTGAGTTCGGATATTGTGAAACATGACATGGATATAGGCACACAACTATAGTTTTCGGGTACAAGTACCCCCACGACTCGATGGAAGGAAACTGACACACATGACTGACTTGATCATAAGAGTAGAGTACATAATTTATAATATCATAAGTAGGGATCTCATACTAAGCATAGTTATCAACAATGTATTGCATGGAAAGGATTTCATATCACATGGAAGTACTTGGACAATATTAATATCATGTTCATTGTATAATCATATTGGCAACACATACCAATAGCATGGAAGTTCATGTGGATTGCATGGTTATCATACATCTTGTTCATAAGTAGGATTTGCAAGTAAACATAGCATAATCTCATAAGAATAGTTCACAAGTATTCCAACAACATTTACAAGGCACATTAACAACATAGAAGTCATTGGAATGTAAGGGCATATCATGAATCCTTCACTTAGTCACAATTTAACTATATTGAATTATTTCTAGTTTCTTAGGCATTTTATCAAACACCTTAAATACACATCTTAAGCATAGGTGAAATCATCAAATTATACATCATGAACAACCAAATTTACATGTTTCCAAATCATATGATATCATGAAATAAAAAAAAAAATATAAAGATTCCATCTTGGGAATCACCCAATATTAACAACATGATCATCAACACCCAACAATATAGAAATCATACTTTATAAAGAAAAAGAGGATTTTTGAGCTTTATGGATGAAAGGGATCCATAAATCAACTCACGCATACCTTAGAAGGAAAGATTCTTGATTATTGACGGATGAATTTCCTTGAAATCGGATCTTCAAGCTTAGTTACGCAACCCTAGTTGTTTTTCTCTTTTAGTGCTCTTGGATGATGAGCTTTGAGATGATAATTGGGTTATAATATGTTTAAAAGCTATATATTTCGTAGGGTTAAGTTTAGGGACGTGTAAGGAGTGTTAAAAGACTTAGTTACCCTTAAAATAACTCAAAACGGAGTGTTTTTGGCACCTGAAATTGATTTAGGCGGTGCCAAGTGATTGCCTAAGCTAGGTTAGGCGGTGCCTAACCAATCGCCTATGCTTAGGTTGGGCGGCGCCTAACCAATTGCCTATGCTTGGGTTGGGCAGCGCCTAACCAATCGCCTATGCTTACTGTCTCTCACGAAAATGGGCATAACTTTTCACTCGGGTATTGGATTAAGGCGAAATTGGTATCGTTGAAAAGCTAATTTGATTCTTTACAATTTGGTGGGTCTAAAATCAGCCAAAATACCACATTAACATCGAGTTATACTCATTCAAATATGACTCTTGCAAAATCGAACACTTAAACATGATGGATTCAAAAACTCTTAGCTTGTATTACCTTAAGTGACTCATATGAACATGCTTAATGCATCATAGGCTATCCTATCACTATTATATTCATTGTAAGTCATGTACTCAAGTATGAATCACAGGATCGGAGATTTCATACGTAGGAATACTTATTCGCTTCCTAGCTTAGAAACATACGGGGTATTACAATATCTCCCCCTTGGGTACATTCGTTCTTGAATGAGAATATACTGAGAAGGGATACAAGATAATAGAACATGAACTAAACATGAAGAACTGGAACTTGATCTCATGACTGACATGCTAAACATACTGAACTCGTGCATATCTGATGTACGACTGACACATGAATGCATGACTGAGTATGAAACGGTTAATAGGTACCAAGTTTATAATGGAAACATGAACGTGAACTGAATAAGATTAAGGAGAACTGTTACCTTTAGCTTGATCTGAATTACCAAGGAAGAGGTGAGGATACTTGGTACGCATATCTGCTTCTGCTTCCCAAGTAGCCCTCATGAGACTGATTTCGCCAAAGAACCTTGACTAGAGGGACTTCTTTGTTCCTCAATCTATGATTCTGATAATCTAAGATTATGACTGGAATCTCTACAGAGGAGAGGCTGTTCTGAATGTCGATGCTCTGAATAGGGACAACAACTGCTGGGTCACCTATGCACTTCTTTAGCAAAGAGACATAGAAGACTGGATGGATTGAGGCTAGATCTGAAGGCAACTCAAGCTTATAAGCTACCTTGCCGAAGCAACAAAGAATTCTGAAGGGACCGACATACCGGCGACTAAGTTTCCCTTTCTTGCCGAACCTCTTCACTCCCTTCATGGGAGAGATATTAAGATAGACATAGTCATTGACCTCAAACTCGAGATCCTTTCTCTGAACATCTACATAGGACTTCTGTTGGCTCTGAGCAACCCGGAGTCTCTCTCTGAGCAACTGAACTTTCTCTAAGGTGTCGAATACTAAGTCAGGACCTATGATTGAGGCCTTACTAACTTCAAACCAACCAATCGGAGATCTATATCTCCTACCATATAGAGCTTCGAATGGATCCATCTGAATACTAGAATGATAGCTATTGTTTTATGCAAACTCAATCAAAGGCAAGTGGTCATCCCAACTTTCTTTGAAGTCAATTGCACACGCCCTTAGTATATCTTCAAGTGTCTGAATGGTCCTCTTTACTTAACCATCTGTCTGAGGATGAAATACTGTTCTGAGATAGACTTAGGTAACGAGACCCTTTTGGAATGCCTTCCAAAAGTGAGAAGTAAGCAGGGTACCTCTATCTGAGATAATAGATAGTGGAACACCGTGTAATCTGACTAACTCCCTGATATAGAGTTTGGCATAATCCTTGGTGGAATAAGAAGTATGAACAGGAAGAAAATGAGCTGATTTGGTCATTCTATCTATAATGACCTAGATTAAATCATGCTGATGACGAGTTTTAGACAAAACCGTCACGAAGTCCATGTTAATGTCTTCCCACTTCCAAGTAGGAATGGTGAACTCTTGCATGGAACTACTAGGTTTCTGATGCTCTATCCTAACCTGCTGACATGTAGAGCACTTATCCATAAACTCTGCAATATCTCTCTTCATCCCACTCCACCAATAGATCTCCCGTATGTCGCGGTACATCTTAGTGGCCCCTGGATGAATAGAGTATCGCGCACCATGCACTTCTGCAAGTATTCGCTGCTTCAATTCATCTACACCTGGAACACATAGACGACCCTGACAACGAAGAACACCATCTCCCCCTTGGGAGAAAACCTTAACTTTTTAATTCTGAACTGACTCTTTGAGCTTGACAAGGCTAGGATCCCTATCTTGTTTCTCTTTCACCTTAGAAACTAGGGATGACTCTAAACTACTATGAACACATACACCACCCTCTAAAGAATCGACTAAGAGAACGCCTAGTCTGGCAAGTTGATGGATATCCTAAGCCAACTTTTTCTTGCGATCCTCAACGTGAGAAATACTACCCATGGAGAGTAGACTGAGAGCATCAGCGACAACATTGGCCTTGCCCAGATGATAAAGAACACTCATGTCTTAATCCTTCAAGAGCTCTAATCACCTTCTCCGGCAAAGATTGAGATCTTTCTGGGAAAAGACATACTGGAGGCTTTTATGGTCTGTGAAGACATCTACATAAACTCCATAGAGATAATGCCTCCAAATCTTTAAGG
>NW_025879527.1:0-1828 GCF_002878395.1 Capsicum annuum
CTCCTTGCTTGCTAAACTAGATTACAGGCTATATGGACTGGATCATACTGACTATCCATACTCAAATGGAGTATTTCTTTAGCACTTTTCTACGAAATTCTATTGACATTAGGGATCAAAGAATTTTGGGCATGCTCTGAACAAGACATTTGACTAAGGAATTACAACATTGATATAACTCTATAGCATAGAATATAATTATATAACTCATAAACTAGGGTAGGATTGCTAGGCCGTAGGCAACACAACTTCTTATTTCAAGCTTAGCATCACTTCTCAAATGCTCTCTCAACTATACTATTCCCCTTAAATACCATACTCATTTGATTCAACTTTTAATTCTCATATTGGCACTGTGAAATCTTTCTACTAAGGTCTAAACTAAACTAAGTTCTCTCATCATGATCAAGCCTAACACTAAATCACAAAATACAACATGTCAAACCACAATACTAGTCTAAACCACAAGGTTCAATATTCTATATCTTCTTAGAGCTCACACCCTAAGTATAACATGCCTTACCAATTCAATGACTAATTTAAAACTCTTGATATGGATTCATTAGTGCATATTGCATTCATTAGCTTACACCCAACATGAAATTCAAGCCTATCATTAAAAATCACATATAACTTTAAGGCAAATACCCCTAAAGGCATACTCCACATATTCTCGAGATTAAGCCATAATTTCATCATTCTAAGATCTACAAATAAATGCTAAACTCACAAGAATAAACTAATTTCGAACTTACCAACTTCATTCTTGAACAACCCATCCATATGCCATCCTTAACTTTCTAGCTTCAATAATCATCATCAAAGACTTACACTCTCATTTGCAACCATACCTACATCTCTAATCACATAATCATAGCCTACCAAGATCACACTTCTATAATTATATTTTTCCCAAACCATGAGAATAAAATCATACTAAAAAGACTCAACATTTTCAATCATAACTCCTTAACTTAGCTATCAAGAACAACATAAATTATCTAACTAGCCTTTCTCCACCTAGAAACTCAACGTTACTACTAACCACATAATATGTAATAATCCTCTAAAAATAATGCAGTCCCATAGCACCTTGGGCACACCTTTACATCATACTTAATTGCGAACACATGTTCTTACACTCTTGCATACACTGTTCAGGCCTACTAGATCACCTCCATATAACTAGCATCAACCATCGAACCATCAACTGTTCAAACATAATGTCTAGAGCTAAACATGATTTACAACCCAATCTCACACACAATTTTAACTTCAAAACAATTGAACACAACATTAAGAAAAACTAGTACACAATGACAATCGATCATAATCATATGGCCTATCTTATTCATAATTTTTTAACACATCCTCCTTCTTCACATCATTACTATTTACCCATATTTACACCTAAATTACTTTCATAGCTCTATAAATTTCAACTAAACTTCCTCTTGCAATCTCAGGAAAGCCTAAATTAACAATACTCAACCACCAAGTACTTCCATCAAAACCTATACTTTCCTAGCATAACAAATACCATCAATAACTCTTTTCATACTTCAATCAAACAACAATCCACCTTAACTAATAATCTCCTTCTCTAACTTTCACTAAACTAATAAACAAGGGTATATCAATTCATTACTAATTCATCACAGTTTATAAAATTATGCATGCTGATATAAATGACTAACTTAGCTCGAACTAAAATCATCATAATCATAAGAGAGTAAAATATATTGGGTGAAACATGTGAGTCATCATAATAAATCTCAATTCACTTCCATCTCGATTCCAAATCATCAAAGCAATCAAATCTCATAAC
>NW_025879528.1:0-3362 GCF_002878395.1 Capsicum annuum
ATGCTCAGCAGATAGAGGAGGCTAATAATAGGGAGAAAAAGAGTGAGAACAAGAGACCTAGAACAGGTAGCTTCAACTTCACTCAACCTAAGTCAGAAGGTGGAAATCTTTCTTAATTCTGCTTGATATCTTCAGTTCTAACTCCGTTCTCAACCAGTTCTCCAGTGTTGAAATTCAGATACGATAATAAATATAAGGCACAGGGACCTAAACCTTAGAGTAGCATTAGCAGTGCCCGAACAAACCCTCTTTGCCAGAAATATGGCAGAAACCACTAGGGTGTCTGCAGGGCTGGCAGTGATATACGTTTTGAATGTGGCAAGCCAAGCCATAGGGTTAGAGAATTTCCTTAGTCAGGTTCTCAGGGTCAATATAATCGTCCTATAGCTCAGTTCGTCTGCCCGAATCAGTAGGGTTCCGCTTCCAATGCCACCAGTGGGCAGTGACCAAACAGATTCTATGCACTCCAGTCCCGAAAGGATCAGGAAAGTTCTCCTGATATGGTCACTGGTACGTTACAAGTTTATCATTTACATGTTTATGCTTTGCTAGACCAAGGAGCTTCTTTGTTCTTTGTAACTCCTTATATAGTTGTTAAATTTGGAGTCAGTCCCAAAATCCTAGCAGAACCTTATTCAATCTCTACCCCAGTGGGTAAATCTATCATAGCCCGATGGGTATACAGGAATTGTCTGATTATGGTATCTCAAAAATTCACTTCAGTAGACTTAGTAGAATTAGAGATGACAGATTTCGATGTCATTCTCGGCATGGATTGGCTTCATTCATGCTATGCTTCAGTTGACTGCAGAAATAGAATTATCCACTTTTAGTTTCTGACTGAACCTATCCTTGAATAGAGGGGTAGTACTTCAGCACTTAGGGGTTAGCTTGTTTCTTACCTCAGGGCGAGAAAAATGATATCTAAGGGATGTGTCTATCATCTTGTTTGAGTCCAAGACTCTAGTTCTGAGACCCCTAATCTTGAGTCAATATCAGTAGCATGTGAATTAACTAATATGTTTCCTAAAGATCTTCTTGGGGTCCCTCCCAAATGGAAAATTGACTTCAAAATAGACCTTCGTATGGATACTTAGCCTATATCTATTCTGCCATACAGAATAGCTCCACTAGAACTCAAAGAGTTAAAAGAATAGTTGAAGGATCTCCTAGATAAGGAATTCATCAGACCCAGCATATCCCTTTGGAATGCACTATTTCTATTCCTGCGTAAGAAAGACAGTTCTCTATGAATGTGTATAGACTACCGTCAGTTAAATAAAGTCAAGGTCAAGAACAAGTATCCACTTCCCAAAATTAATGACTTGTTTGACCAACTTTCGGGTGCCAGTTACTTCTCTAAGATAGACCTCAGATCAGGATATCATCAGCTCAGGGTCAGAGAATGTGATATTTAAAAAACAATATTCAAAACTCGGTATGGTTACTTATAATTCTTAGTCATGTCATTTGGTATTACCAATGCTCTAGCAGTCTTCATGGACTTGATGAACCGCGTGTTCAGGAAGTACTTGGATATGTTCATCATAGTCTTCATTGATGACATTCTTGTTTACTCTCGCAGTGAACATGAATATGTAGACCATCCCAGAATAGTGTTACAGACCCTCAAAGCCCATTAGTTATTCGCCAAATTCAGTAAGTGTGAATTTTGGCTAAGGTCAGCAGCTTTCCTTGGCCATATAGTTTCCAGTGATGACATTAGAGTTGATCCTCAAAAGACCAAAGCAGTGAGAAACTGGCCCAGTGTAATGCCCCAAAATCAGGTCCCAAGACATCACACAATGCTAGGGTCATAAGTAACCCCAAGCTAACCCTTCTACTGACATAAATCATAAGCAACTGAATAAAAATACAAATCCATACAAATCAGATGAAATTAACTCTTTTTTGAATTTGATCAATACAAAAATGGAATTTTACGGGATTACAATTCTGCCTTTACAACCAAAACTGAAACGAAATACATCAACTTCTACTGACTGTCTATGAAGCCTCTACTAGTACTGACTGTACGTAGCCAGGTCATGACTCCCGACTAACCCAACTCAATACGACTGAATAAAGAAAATACAACACTTCTCGAACTGTATAAATAACCCAAGCCCTTGAATCAAAAGGACTCATCACCTGCTGACTGGATGCCGCAAACTGACTGGATTTAAAGATGTACACTATACCTTGTACCTACATTCTGAGAAAATATAGCCCACATAAGAATATGCGGGTCAGTACCATGGAAATGTACCGAGCATATGGGGGTGCAATGCATATATAAAATAATATCTTAATATCATCACAGTTTATAAAACTATGCATGCTGATATAAATGACTCACTTAGCTTGAATTAAAATCATCATAATCATACGAGAGTAAAATATATTGGGTGAAACATATGAGTCATCATAATAAATCTCAATTCACTTCCATCTCGATTCCAAATCAACAAAGCTATCAAATCTCATAACAATTCTCTTTGGAATATATGTTCATTAAATCTTTCGAAAACAATGACTTTCTCAAACTCAGTCTTTCAAACAAATATGTTATCATCTTAGATAGAAGAATAAGACTTTTCATATTAGATAGGAGAATACACACACACACATTGGGAGTCTCACATAACCAACATAAACCATGTGAGCTACATGGAGTCCAACGTCCAACCCACGTTGGGGAGAGTTGTCCTATCCTTTCCATCGGAGTAGGACCTTAATATTTTATTCACTAGTGATCACTATATATAAATCAGCCTCAGGCTCACAACCTACAGGGGTACATAGTTCTAGGGAAGTACCAATCCTGCTATACCTCCCGTTCGGTGCTAAAGACTAATTCCGAACTTAGCTCAGATCTTTTCAAAAGAAAATCCACTAATAAATATTTCAACAATTTACAACGGGAGCCATCATGCTACCCCTTTCATAATAAATCAATAAAAGTGGATTTCTTTTCTCATCTCGATTTCAAAAACAACCCTTTTTACGACCAAAAGGTCAAAGATTCTTTATCATCTCAAATTATTTAAACTCAAGGTGTTTATAACACATGATTTTCTCAAAATAATAATCTCAAATAGGGTTCCAAAAACCCATACATCAATATCACCATAAAACCTTCCAAAGTTTCATACTTTATGACATAAGCACGAAAATAATCACTTAAAACTTAAAATTTCAGATTTATAATCATACATCTTGGTAAAGAAAATTAGATTTGGGATTGAAATCTCATTGTGCTTATAGCACATAATTTCTCAAAGTACAATCCCAATTAGGACTCAAGGTCTCATGCATCAAAATCATATTAAGTTTTCTCAAGATTCATGCTTTTCATCATA
>NW_025879529.1:0-1443 GCF_002878395.1 Capsicum annuum
CACAATAAACACCTTTTTCATTTGTTTTTTCCTTAATCCTTTAACCATTCGAGGTTTAATTTGTTTATGTATATTGTGGTAATCATTCTTCTTTCCATGATTTCAGATCAATTATTGGGTTGCTTGGAGCAAGAACTGCAATTTTGGTTCTTATTCTTGATTGGCATAACTTTTTAAACATTATATTTCAGTATCTGATCATGTATGGGTCTCCAGCGTTTGACGTAACTGATGCTTCTTCTTATCTGTCAAGAATTTGGTGCATCTTCTATCAGTAATCGCTGGGAGACCAGCCATTGTTTTCCCCTTTTATCCGCCTCTGTATTTCAACACCCAAGATCAAGTAAATTATCATGAAGATTTGTTACAATAAATGTTTATTGAAAAGTTAATGGGTTAATTATAAATGTACATGATAACTGCATGTGTACTTTCTTATGGAGGAAAGTTCAGTATGAAGTTAAAAGACATTACCAAGTTTGTGACTCTTGTAGTTGTTCACCAAGATATTCTAGTCATTTGCTATGTTTATGGTCCTGGGTATGTTGTCGTTGCTACTATGTTTATGGTCCATCTCCATCAAGTATGAAAGTAATTATGTAGATTGTTTCAGAGATAATACATAAATATGACCCTAAACTTGACACTAAATTATAAATTTGACCTTAAACTTTGACAGTACACAGATATGACCTTTAACTATTCAAAACTGCACAAATATGACCTACGATTCTACGTGGAAAAACGTGTGTTCAACACGCAAAACTGAGCGCATCCAGCTTAAAATCTAAGGGCATAAGATATAAATTTGACCTTAAACTTTAACAGTACACAGATATGACCTTTAAATGACTTTTCACTATTATTTTTTCATTATTTTCAGCTCAAAGATTAAAATGGCATCTAATTTCTTTTGTCATTGCGGAAAAAGAGCAATATTGAAGATCTATTAATTAGGTAGGTCAACCTAATATGAAAAAATCGCGCGGGTATGTATATATATTATAAAACAGAGGGTGAATTTAAGTTATATAATATATCTAAATATAATTTATTTAAATATTAAATTAAAGATGAAACTATACTAATAATAAAAAAATTATAGTTTTAATAAAACTAAATTAACGTTATTAAGGATAGTAGTAGTAGTATATTAAATTAACGTTATTAAAATGTTATTAAATTAACGCAGGGAAAGACCCACGTGGTTGCCATGAGGTTCATCTGAACCCTCTCGGTAAAAAAATTACGTTGTATATATAAGGTAGAAAATCTATATTTATGTACGTATATTAATGTTAAACCACATGAAACAAGACACTTGGATAGCCCAGTGGTGTTATTTGCTCTCTTGGGCGCTTCCTTCAACCTACTGCGCGGGTTCGATCCCTAAATAAATAAAATAATAACAATAATAATAATAATAATAATAATAATAATAAT
>NW_025879529.1:1543-2191 GCF_002878395.1 Capsicum annuum
AAAAAAAAAAAAAAAACTTTGACATTGTACAAAATGACCTTTAACTATTCAAAACTGCACAAATATGGCCTCCCTCCAAGTCAGCCCTTTTAACGACGTGGCACCGTATGATTGGATTAGCTTTCCACATAGGCGCGAGTGAAACTCACATATGGGGGTTGCAAAATCGGAGATCATATTTGTTTAGATTTTGAATAGTTAAAGGTCCTATTGTGCATTACCAAAGTTTAAGCTTAAAGTTATAATTTGGTGTCAATTTTAGGTCATATTTATGTATTGTCTCTTTGTTTTAACGTCCTGCTTGTTTTATGCTTTGCAAGTTACAAGCTTGTAACCATACTTGAAAACTTCGAATACCGCTTGCAAAAAATCAAACGAGTTCGAACCAGTGTCTGTATTAGGCCCTTTGCTAAGAGAAATATGGCAAAGCTGGCCCCTGCATTGTTACAGAAGTAACTCTAAATCTTGCAAATTTGGTCACTATCTTAAAGTTACAGAAAAACTTTGAACAAAGTTAATGTAAGGTTTTGCAGAATGTATCTGGCCATTTCTTTTCATTCAGTAGTTTCCTCATGAAGGTATAAGAAAGATTTATATGCCTGAGTTTCCAATGTGTAAAAAGGAATCGTTATGCTTTCATGTCATTTG
>NW_025879530.1:0-1637 GCF_002878395.1 Capsicum annuum
AGGATCAACACAGAATTAGAGAACCATAAAAAACACAAAAGAGAGTAGCCAACCCTTTTCCACAGTAGCAAAAATTCACATACCCCAGCTATGCCATATCTACTTCTGCAACTAACATGCGATTCTTAATATCTTAACATCAAATAAACATATGTTACTTGGACTCTTCAAAAATGTTGCTGCAACCATGTGCACCCATGTCAGATTCTCAAAAAATGCATTACTTTTCAAGTATCCCACACGCATCTGTTGACATTTTTGAAGTGTCCGAGCAATAACAATTCAAAAGTAAAAATAGTCTATACCGTAAGTATCATTGACTCTGAACGAGTCAGCAGTAAGGCCTACTAAATACAACCCAGGGAAAGCATTCTGTGAATAAAAATATCAAACAGAACATAAGAAAAAAAAAAGAAAGCAAAAATGGATAAACAAGAAAAAAGGGGCCGAACCACGAGGATCTATTGTACCACAGCCTTACCCTACACAATCTTACCCTGCATTTTCTGCGAGAGACTGTTTCCATGATGTGGTGACATGATAACAACTTTACCGCTTACTAACAACATAAAAATGTAAAAGCTTTTTGTACATACATCGAGTTGTTTCTGAACAGTCTTGGATCTTTTTTTGGGTTTTCTAGTGGGTCTTGACCTGGTCATAGAATAAACATCTTCTTCAATTTCTTCCTTCAACAAAGAGATCCATAATTTCCTCTTGCGTTTCTTAGCTGACCCGGACCCAACTCCATTTCTATCTGCTGCATTCTCTTTCAACCTCTGTGACCTCTGCAACATAAGAACAACATGATTACTACTACTTTCATCTTTCTTCAACGACACCTTTTCACTCCTGCGTCGCCTTAAATTCCACAACGACCCTATAACGACCCTCCCGGTCGTTTGTGAAATTTCCTCATCTTCCCTATTTTAGCTCTTTCTGTAGTTGTATACATGATTTATGACTCACGGGATAAGTAGTACTTCTTAGCTGACCCGGACCCAACTCCATTTCTATCTGCTGCATTCTCTTTCAACCTCTGTGACCTCTGCAACATAAGAACAACATGATTACTACTACTTTCATCTTTCTTCAACGACACCTTTTCACTCCTGCGTCGCCTTAAATTCCACAACGACCCTATAACGACCCTCCCGGTCGTTTGTGAAATTTCCTCATCTTCCCTATTTTAGCTCTTTCTGTAGTTGTATACATGATTTATGACTCACGGGATAAGTAGTACTAGTTTTTGAGGTGTCACGAAGTGAGTTAAGTCGCTAGTGGGGTTATTGAGTTGAGAAAGTTAATAATAGTCTACTTTTGATTGAGACGGGCTCGGATTGGGGTCGTAGTATTTTCAATGGGCACGGAATGCACTTTTTAATCAATTTTCATATTTAAATTATTTTCTATGGAATTCTGAACAAATATTGAGTAATTACTAAAAGTTTGGGTATTAGATATTAATTCCTTTCCAATTTTGGGTCTGAAAATGACTGAGGGATTATCGGATAAAAGGTGATATTTATGATTTTTCGGTTTAAAAATTTTAGAGTATAAATTTATAAAATGGGTGTTAATAGATTCGTACTCTTATGAAATTATTTATTTGAACAGATTTGAAACATTCGGAAACC
>NW_025879531.1:0-1450 GCF_002878395.1 Capsicum annuum
TAGAAACGGAGAAAGTTATGCAATAAAAAGCATGTCTCTAGTATTTATAGTAACAAAAAAAGTCATATTAAATAAATGTCTCAATTACTATCCTTTTATGTTGCTTAAAAGAATAAGACTCTTCAGCCTTTTTTTGTTCTTTATAATACCAATAATAATAAAAGTATTAAAGTTTCATCAAGTTCCGTTTTACAAATTTCAAAAGTATAAAATAGAAAATAAAACTCTTACTTTCATTAATACGTATAATCAAGAAAATATAGACTATAAATTAAGTGTATTAATTAATTGCAATAAAAGTCATTTAAAATGAAAAACAAAGAAGGAAAAGGAGATATTTAAAGAAACTTATATATAAATAGAAATAAAGATTAGGCTAAGGGAAGAAGAAAATGGTACTTCCTCTGATCACTTTTATTTATCATTAATTTTCTAATTGAATTTTTATTTTTAATTGTCATTTTTTACTTATCAAGAAAAGACAACTTCTGTTTTCTTATTTTACTCTTAACATTAATTGTTTTTCTATAAATTAATCTCAAAACACAATATAAATATTATTTAATAGGGTATTATAGTAAAATAATCATGTTATTAATTTTTTGCGTAATTGGTGCCAAATCAAAATATGACAAGTAAAATCGAATGAAAAAAGTATATAACGTACATAAAAAGAAAACGAAGAGAATTAAGAAAAATAGTTAATCATATTAATTATTTTTAATATCAATAAATTATTTATGTTTGCATTGAAGTCAATCTTTACTTAAGAATTTATTAATTTATAATTAAAAATGAGATAAAGGTTAAAAATTTGATAGAAACATAAATGCTAATGCTTGGCCACGTAAATTGGTGGAGGGGAGATGAGCCAAAAGATGATGAACTTTTTTTTTTAACAAAAAAAAAAAGAAAAAAAAATGTAGCTTTTCTTGCCCTATAAAATGTGCCACATTTTGCGCAGATATGAAAATATATATCAATATTTGATTGGATATTTATGTCATAATATAAATATATATATATATATATATATATATAAAATAAAAAGGAAAAAAAAAAAAAGGATTAGAGATTTGTTTCGGTGGCATACTTCTAAATCTGCAGCAATTGAGGAAAAAACGACAACACTAATAAAAGAAATATTTGAATGACCTTGCGAAGGCTAACCTTGCACATCACCTTTCTCGAAGGATTTATGAAAGAATGTTCGTTATTTCTATTCAGTTAATAAAGTACATATTAGAAGTTAATATCAAACAACACTTTAAACTATACATGAATTTTTTAATTCAAAAGACGAAAACATTTTAAAAACTATAATTTTTTAAAATAATAATAATAATAAAGAATATTGAGAATGAAAACTTAATCTGTCATTACATTTGTTTTCTTCTTTTAAGCATTATTTTTAGTATTTAATTTTTTACATGAAGTATACATGATTACA
>NW_025879532.1:0-974 GCF_002878395.1 Capsicum annuum
TTAAGTAAGTTAATCTGTGGGGGTTTTCTTTTGTTTTATTTAACTTCTTATATTCTGGGTAATAACTAGTTAAAATTCTTTTAATTTCTCTAAAAGCTTGTATATTTTTAAATGGTCTTCTCATATTCAATAAATAAATAACAACAAGATAACGTAATTAATAATAGCTTATAATTAACAATTAAATTAACATCTCTAACATTTCTCATAATTAACACATAGCTAACTAACACATATCTACTTGTACGTTTTTTAAATAACATAGCTCTGATACCAATTGTAGGGGGTGCGGATAACTTGGAGTTAGATTGTGTGGATAACTTGTACATGGATTAGTAGATAACTAGTACTAATTAACACATGACTATGTTATTACACGTATTCTATATACTGTTTCTAGTCTTTACATTTGTCCTAAATTCTTACAACTTTTCAAAAATTAAGAAAGACTTTAAAGCCTAAAAAGACAAAGACAAAGACAAAGACTTATTAAAAGCCTTGCCAAAAAGTCGAAAAAGCTAAAAGCTAATAATTCCTATACAATTATTTACGTAAAAAAAGTTATCTAATTTGTTCACATGTCGCTTTCATAATTTAATAACAGATAAAAATATAGATAAATCATTAGTATTACATTGGAAATTATCAAGAATACAACTAACACCAGGAAGTAAAATATTTACAGCAAGATCTAAAAATCTATATGTATTAACAACAAAACATAAAATAACTGGAAATAATAAAATTAATAAAATACAAATAGAAAGTCCTTTTGAACAATTCGTAAAAACAATTGATAACAATGATTATAGTTACAAAGATATAGACATAGAAGAAGATTTAGAAATAATAAATGATAGGATAAGTATAACAAAAGGAATAACTTATGAAAAACCAGAATCATCAAGCTCATCAAAAAGAACAAATTATGAAACAACTTCAACAATTAATTTAACTCAATATTACATAATAGG
>NW_025879532.1:1074-1880 GCF_002878395.1 Capsicum annuum
AATTGATAACAATGATTATAGTTACAAAGATATAGACATAGAAGAAGATTTAGAAATAATAAATGATAGGATAAGTATAACAAAAGGAATAACTTATGAAAAACCAGAATCATCAAGCTCATAAAAAAGAACAAATTATGAAACAACTTCAACAATTAATTTAACTCAATATTACATAATAGGAACAATAAATGAAAAGGAATATTTAATACTTATAAATACTGGACAGGAAGAAAATTACCTAGCAAAATATCTAGTAAAAATGAAGAAATAAAATCCAATAGTAATATGTGTCCAGATCTACCAAGGAGTCTAATAAACATTAAAGATACAGCAGAAAAAATAATAATAATAGGAGTTAGAAAAATAAAAATAGAATTTGAAATAAAGGAAGATATGCAAAAAAACAGACATAATATTAAGAATAAATGGTCAGAACAAGTAAAACCCTACAATATAGAACATACACAAATAATCATAACCTATAATAGAGAAAAATTATTAATAAAGAGAGCTTTGACATGATATAAAAATATATGTACTTATGAAAATAATAGTAGAAGGATATTATAATAGATATTATAAACAATGATAAATACAGGAGCAGAAGCCAATTTATGTAGATATAATTATTTACCAGAAAGTAAATGGGATAAATTAAAAATACCAATAGTAGTTAGAGGATTTAATAACGAAGGAAGCTTAATTACTTATAATGCTAGAAATGTAAACATACAAGTATGGGATAAGATATTAACAATAGAAGAAATCTATAATTATGAACTAACATCAAAAGATATGCTTCT
>NW_025879533.1:0-1626 GCF_002878395.1 Capsicum annuum
TAGGGATCACTATCGAGCTTACTATCTCTTGGAAAACAACCTACAAAATTCAAATTATAAAAACTTCTGTTTTACCGCAAATATTTTACTGCTATACATGCTTTCTAGTTTCTTCGAATACCAACATGTTCGCCTAGAGAGCATAACCCAAGTGTCTTAAACAATAGGAGTACCTTATTGAAGAGGTTTTCTACTGATATACATGTTTTCTCTATGAACATGTTCGTCCAAAAAAGCATAGTACATAGTTCTCTCCATGACCTTAAGATCATTCAGCAATCATGAAGTCATTATTTAAAGAAATATAAGTTAACCCATAAGAAGAAACACACACACAGTATGGTTTAACATCATTTTAAGGAAGGATTAAGAAGGAATTCTGGTGATATAATCTTAACACATTCCAAACTCAATCATGTACATATGACTTGAAAGAAGTATTACATGCATCATTAACCCATGAAATTTTCGAGCATGGTCTTATTTACTAGATTTGCTCTAATAGCACCAATATAAGCAACTTCTTCAGTGATACTTGTTGATACTAGCCTTTATGGTGCACAAAAGTTGTTACCAGCCCTTATAGAGTTGTATAGTATGGAGAACATCAGGTAACTTTGAAATTTCATATTGTTCAAAACAAGTATAAGAGTGGGAAAATGGAAGGAAAACACTATTTATAAATGATCATAGGCTAGAAGAGGGTCCAAATAAAGATCTATTTCCTAAATTTTACAGATTCATTACAAGGTACTCTATAAGTATATCAGTATACTCACTAGTAGTCCTGCATATCAGTATACTCACTAGCTAATCATTCACATTTAATAGTTATGTTGTCTAGTCTTCTCAAAAGGGAGGCCTACTAACAGAAATCAGAAGACAAACTTTGGCATTAAACTAAAAGCATAACCAAAACTCCTAATCATAACGAGGCTCAAAATTAATTCGAAACATTCTAGCTTAAACCACTCGTTATTAAATAGCTTTGAAGAATTCAAATTATTTTAATTATTCAGAAATTTGAATCTCAATATGATGTTTCCTATGCAAAATTAACTTTCAGCTATTACTTTAATATCAATTACTTTAATATTTTCTTTCAGTACAACTAATGTTATGTAAAAGTCAATTGACATTTTAAACTTTTATCCAGTCATATGGCATTATATCATTGAACTGCAACTTTTAGTGCCACAATGACAGCTATGTTATGATATATGGCGTTTTCTTATTTTACAGACAGCGAGAGCAACAATCAAGGTTCTTAAATGTGTCTACTAAGCAAAATGACAGCCATGTGTAGCAGCCTATATTTCTTAACCATCTAGTATCACAAGTATACTGAAAATAAGCTCAAAAAATAATCACATGCTACTAAACTGACCTCAAAAGTGTGGTAAATAATCAGTTTTGAGGTATACACCAGCTAATCAGTCCGTCCGGCCTTGTTGTATGGAGCGGAGTGTTGGCCAGTTAAGAACTCCCACATCCAAAAAATGAAGGTGGCAGAAATGCGGATGTTGCGCTGGATGTGTGGACTGACTAGAGGGGATAGAGTTCGGAATGAGACTATCCGGGAGAAGGTTGGTGTGACTTCAGTGGAGTGCAAGATGCTGGAAGCAC
>NW_025879533.1:1726-2135 GCF_002878395.1 Capsicum annuum
GTTTGGGTCGCTAGTGTAGGGAATTACTTGGTGGGGATTTTATTCTTGTTATGATTCCGTGTTCCGTGTTCCATGTTTTATTATGAATCTGTGTGTTTTCCTCTGTTTTATATTACTTATGGGTGCCGTATTTATGTTATGTAATCTGCTTCTGTGCTTTACTATGTGTTTGTGTGGTATCTCGTGCCTTGAGCCGGGGGTCTATCGGAATCAGCCTTTCTACTTCATCAGAGGTAGAGGTATGGACTGCGTACATCTTACCTTCCAGACCCCACTAGGTGGGAATACACTGGGCTTCTTGTTGTTGTTGTTGAGGTATACACCAGCTGAAGAGTAGTATATGTACCTGAGGTTAATAGAAATAGTTAAATAAATTGATAGTTGTTAAGTGTTCAACCAGCAGCTTCAG
>NW_025879534.1:0-1593 GCF_002878395.1 Capsicum annuum
AGTCAAGAAGGTGGTAGCTGATTTTTGAGGATTTCGTACTACGCAGGTCGGTACTCCTTTCATTTGTTGGAAATCGATTTCAATTTATCTTTGTGAAATTTGGACTTTTTTTTTTTTTTTTAATTGTTAGATCACTATTTCTTCGGAGGTAGTGATATGGATTATGTACATTTTACCCTTCCCAAATTTCACTATGTGAGAATACATTGTGTATATTGTTGCTGTTGTTTCACATCGCGCCTGTGTATACATTGTGTATATTGTTGCTGTTGTTTCATATCGAAAGAATCAGGTGAAGATCGATGTGAATCACCTTCTTCTAAATTGTTAGATAGCTTCTTGGACTGTGTACATTTACTTTAAGAAAAGTAAAACATAAACTTGTTTAGAAAATCAGGGCTTATGAGTAGTGACGGATCCAGGATTTAGGGCTTGTGGGTGATCATGAGGTTCGGACACAAATATTGACCTTCAAAGCTTTAAGGTTCCGCTTGAAAACCAAAACACTCAGCTATCTTTTTTATTTTCTTGGTGCTTTTTGAAGCTTATACTAATTTTTATATATTTTTTTTTTATAATTATACCTAACAAATTTAACGGGTATCGAAGCACCAAAAATACATATAGTTCCGTCCCTGCTTATGAGAGAGTAGATAAAAACTTTATATACTTAAGTAGCCATTGTCCATGAAACCCCCCACAAAAATCACTTCATTTGAAATTTTAAAGTTGAAGTTGGAGCTGAAATTGTGTTTAGACATAGTTTTTGCAGTTAATATTAAGAATTTAAATGTACTTTTGACCAAAAAAAAAATTGAATATGGAATGTAATTTAAATAGCGTTATTTTATGAAAATAAAAAAAGTTAGGATTTTTATGAGGAAAAAAAAAATATAAAGTGAAAAATTTTAAAACAAGGTTTTGGTTATTTTATATTTGAAATTTTCATGATCAAACACTATTCTTCAAAGAAAGTGAAATAAATTTTTTGAAAATAAGTGAAAAATATTAATGGCCAAAAATATCTAATGAAATTTATCAGTTTATTAAAAAAAAAAAAGATAAAAAACACACTTGAAGCAAATTTGTTAGTTTATAAATGTTTTCTATGACTATTTTTCTACCTACACATATACTTTTAGACTCAAATAAATTGCGAGGCAAAATGTTCTGTTTTGTAGATTCAAGCTGTGGAAACAGTCTCTTGCAGAAATGTTGGATAAGGTTGTGTACAATAGACCCTTGTGGTCCGATTGGACCCCGCACATAGTGGGAGCTTGATTGCGCCGGGATGCTCTTTAAGTACTATTGACGTGGAGATAGAATTTTTGAGTTTATGAGGTCCGGATTCTAGAAAATGCAGCTTATTTATATGTATTAAGTGGATATTCAAACACAAATATAGAGTTTGAGGCAAAGCTATTGTGTTCTTCCGGACCAGTAGGCAAAGCTCTCGCTCCGTCCTTCGTGACGTGGTGGTCAATCGGGAGGTGTTAGATTTTTATTTTCTGTATTATTTTCCCCTTTTTGGATAAATGGGATTCATGTGGGGTTTTCATTGTTTTGTAGCTTTGAGGCGATATCAAGCAACCC
>NW_025879534.1:1693-2079 GCF_002878395.1 Capsicum annuum
AGAAAATGCAGCTTATTTATATGTATTAAGTGGATATTCAAACACAAATATAGAGTTTGAGGCAAAGCTATTGTGTTCTTCCGGACCAGTAGGCAAAGCTCTCGCTCCGTCCTTCGTGACGTGGTGGTCAATCGGGAGGTGTTAGATTTTTATTTTCTGTATTATTTTCCCCTTTTTGGATAAATGGGATTCATGTGGGGTTTTCATTGTTTTGTAGCTTTGAGGCGATATCAAGCAACCCACTGGTTGGAATGTTTCGTCGGGCCATTAGGTATATCAAGCCAACCGTCTGAGAGAGTTTGTTTCTTGTTTGAGAAGTGGCTTTGTACTCTGCAATTTAATTAACAAAGTTCAACCAGGATCAGTTCCGAAGGTACATCACTCTC
>NW_025879535.1:0-2360 GCF_002878395.1 Capsicum annuum
AGGCTGGGTCAAACCGGCCCAGGTTAGTTACGAGGGCCGGGTCGGCCCGACCCACTTGACACCCATAGTCCAAACTCCTTATCCAGAAAGCTCGGTAAGGTTGAAAAGGCTTATGATAGATCTGGTCTGGGGTCCACGTCCGGTTCTGGAAACAGATCAAGTACCCGGCCCGACCCACTTGACACCCATAGTCCAAACTCCTTATTCAGAAAGCTCGGTAAGGTTGAAAAGGCTTATGATAGATCTGGTCTGGGGTCCACGTTCGGTTCTGGAAACAGATCAAGTATCCTTGTTGGTCTGGGTGAAAGTTTTAATACATTATCAGATGGGATGGATAGAAAGCTGAAGGAAGCAGCCAGCTATTTTGTGTTTGATCCAAATGAAGTAGAGAAAGAAGATTATGCTTAAAGAGCAGACATGACTTTTTGTCCTGGGAACACTTATGAACACATATGGGGATATGTCTCACTGCGGTTTTTACATATCTTGCACCCTTTGGTGTTTTAACATCTTCCATTAAACATTCAATTATTTGGTCTATGCTAGTGTAAGATCCCGTAAAAAATCTTGCGTTTATATTCAGCTCAGTAGCTTCTTAAAGCTCTTTTATTTTAAAGTTTCAACACTTGGAAAATTTGGTAAGTGTTCAACACTTAGTCTCATTTCAAGCCTCCGAACTTCGGAGATTTATTTGACGACCTTTCCGACATCCATTTTCCGATTTTCAAGTTGCGTTGCGATGGGGCAAGGTCGTAGTACATCCCGGGTGAGTTTCAGAATTTTTTGAATAGCTTAAGGGCATGTTTGGATTTCTAAACCAGTAGCTCGAGACGATCTGCCCGCATCGCCCAGGGTAGAGCACCGCTCTAGGCGGGGCGTCGCCCTAGCTACTCCACCGCTATTGCAAGGCGTTACCCTAGGTAGTCCCGCGAGCTAGGCATGGCGCCGCCCCTGTGGATCGCCCTAGTCCAAAAACCTGCACTCTACCTCCGTGTTTTGAAGGGTATTTTGGTCATTTTGTCACCATATATATACTCTTAAACACGGAATTTAGCCCTTTTGAATCCTAACTATTGTTGTTTCTCTCTAATTCTCTCAAGAACACACCTAGAGTTTTCAATTGGGGATCCAAGTTCAAGAATTCCACCGTTAATCTTCCAAGAATCAAGAACTAAGATATGCGTTATGTTGATTTATGGATTCCTTTCGTCTATAAAGCTCAAGAACCCTCTTTTAAATTTTAAAGTATGATGTCTATATTGTTGGATATTGATGATCATGTTGTTGATGTTGAATGATTCCCAAGTTGGAATCTTTATGTGTTATTATGAATCTATGACATCATATAAGTTGAAATCATATAAACTTGGTTGTTAATGATGTATAATTTGATGATTTCACCTATGCCTAAGTGGTGCATGTAAGGTGTTTGATAAAATGCCTAAGAGACTAGAAATCATGCATTATAGCTAAATTATAACCTAATTGACAAATGCATGCTTTAACCTGGTGAACACAATGACTTTTATGATATTGTTGTGTGTTATGATTGTTGATGGGATGCTTATGAACTAGATTGATGAACTCATGACATGTTGATATATGCATTCCAATTCATGCACAAGACTATGAGAACCACGTGTAGTATGAAATCCCCTATTTATGGTATTATGAATTGTGGACTGTAGTCCTATGATCAAGAAGTGTCATGTTGTGTTAGTTTCCTTCCACCGAGTCCTGAGGGTACTTGTACCTGAAAAATATAGTTGTGTGCCTTGAGCCGAGTCATGTTTTCGTGATATCTTCAGTCAAGCCATGATCCATAGAACTCAGTCAATCATGTGACTCAGGAAAATCTCAGTAATCTCATGAACTCACTTAGTTATCAGATATCAGTAATATTTCGTCAGTCAACGGAATTCAGTAAATTCAGTCTATGCACAGTTTAGTTACTCAAGTTCAGTATCTATTCAGATGGGAGTTGAAATTAACACCTGGGTCCACCTACCAGTAGAGGGTGTGATTCTTAGAAGCAGTCCCTGTGTTCCAGAACTACGTAGCCAGCGTAGGTTGAGTCATTATAACCTGCTAGTTGAGGGTAGTTGAGGTGGCTTAACCTGCCAGTTGAGGGTTCCCACCATTCTCAGTCGAGTACCTTTCAAGCGAGGGTCACTCACAGTTGTCCTTACAAGTGATGCAGTATTGACAACCTTTCAATCAGGGCACAGATTGGACCCCAGCTCAGCTATTATAGCGCATTTAGGGCATGCCAGTTAGATAACTACTTCCCACAGTTTTAGTATTAGTCTTAGTAAAAGAACTCAGATAGTTCTTCAATTTTCAGGAATGTCAAATACAGT
>NW_025879536.1:0-1084 GCF_002878395.1 Capsicum annuum
ATTAGATCGATCAAGGACATGTATGATGGAGTGAAGAATCGGGTAAGAACGGTTGGAGAAGATTCATAGCATTTTCCTGTCTTAACAGGGTTGCACTAGGGATCAACTCTTAGCACGTTTTTATTTGTCTTGGTGATAGATGTGTTGACTCGATGTATCCAAGGAGAGGTGTCTTAGTGTATGTTATTTGTGGATGATATAGTTTTAATTGATGAGATACGAAGGGGTGTTAATGATAAATTGGAGGTTTGGAGACAAATCCTGGAGTTAAAAGGTTCAGGATGAGTAGGACCAAGACAGAGTACTTGGAATGCAAGTTTAATGACTTGAGGAAGGAAGATGGGGTGGTAGTGAAGATGGATTCCCAGGTTGTTTGTAAGAGGAACAATTTTAAGTATCTTGGTTCTATAATTCAGGAAAATAGAGAGATTGATGAGGATGTCTCTCACCGTATTTGGTCAGGATGGATGAAATAGAGGCTCGCCTCAGGAGTTTTATGTGATAAGAAAGTACCTTCCAAGCTTAAAGGCAAATTTTATAGAGTTGCAGTCCGTCCAACCATGTTGTATGGAGCAGAGTGTTGACCAGTCAAGAACTCTCATATCCAAAAGTTTAAGGTGACGGAAATGAGAATGTCGTGTTGGATGTGTGGACTTACTAGGGGTGATAAGGTTAGTGATGAGACTATTTGGGGAAGATGGGGGTGGCGTCGGTGGAGGACAAGATGCGGGAAGTGAGGTCTTCGATGGTTTGGGCATGTGATGAGGAGGGGCACTAATGCCCCAGTCCGTAGGTGTGAGAGGTTGGCCTTTGATGGTTTTAGGTGGGGCAGAGATAGGTCGAAGAACTATTGGAGAGAAGTGATTAGACATGACATGAAGCAGTTAGAGCTTCCAGAAGACATGACCTTAGATAGGAAGGTATGGAGGAAAAAGATTAGGATAGAGGGCTAGTGTGTGCGAACGAGTCATAGTCAGTAGTTAGGAGTACTTTGGTATAGCTTGGCTAGTAGTCGCAAGGTTTTGTACATAGGTTGGAGCTTCTAGTTAGGAGAGTTGGGGGGGGGGGGGGGGGGGGGGGGGGG
>NW_025879536.1:1184-2602 GCF_002878395.1 Capsicum annuum
TCTTGTTTCATGTTTGATTACGACTTTCTTTACTGTCCTTTTGTCCTGAGCCAGGGGTCTATCAGAAACAGACTTTCTACTTCTTCGGAGATAGTGGTATGGACTGCATATATTTTACCCTCCTTAGACCTCACTATGTGGGAATATACTGGGTTTGTTGTTGTATACCAGATTCTATTAGAACTCTGAAGTTAGGTTGTTGCAAATAGTACTAGAATATAATTGATTTCCCTCTCTTTTTTCTTCTCTGATAATTTGAGTTTTCCTCTCTTTTTTTGTTTCCTTTTTTTCTTCCGTTATTTTTCTGTTTCTTTATACAATTAAAAGGGTATAAAATCAAGCTTTTTAGCTTAAAACATATTAAAAAAATATTTGGGATTGAAGGAGTAGTGTTTAGAAACTTCCTGTAAATCAAATTTAATATCGTATACATTACTATCTCCATTAAAAAAACGGAATTTTAAAAAAAAAAATAGTTGATAGAAAGAGTAATTTCTTTTTAAAATTGGGAATAAATTAATACTTCAGGGGTCTCAGCCAAAAGAAATTTCCAAAATTAGAAAATTCTTATCCAGAATCAACAATGTACAGTGAAAGGACTTTTATAAGAAATTAATTAAAAAAAAATAATATCGACTTTGCATTTCCAAAAGCTAAATGAACATACTTCAAATAAAAAGGATCAAATACTTTTAAAAATAGTTTAAGCCTCCTATTAAATTTTGGCATTAAACCACTAATGCACTTGAACCACTTAGCAACTTTTAGAGTCAACGTTTTTTTATAATCATGGTGGTTGGATTAGCTTTCCCACAACTCGACTAATTTCAAGGGATATCTGTTGCCACCTGTAACAGATATTAGTTACCTCAATTTTTTAGAGTCAACTTGTAGAGAGGAATTTGTCACACCTTCAAAGTCTTTTGGAAACTAGAATTTTATTGTCAACTTGTAGAAAGGAATTTGCCACACCTTCAAAGTCTCTTTTGGAAACTAGAATTTTTAGTGTCAACTAGACCATGACCACTGAGGCATCTATCTGACATGCAGAGCACTTCTTCTCTTCAGGTCATCTGCATTATTTCAACAAGAGAATTAGTAAAACAGATGCATATACTATTTAAGTTTAACACACAAGTTGTTTATTCTTTAATTCTCAGCAAGAAATATACAAAATTACTCCTTTGACAAACTGTACTCCTAATCTTACCATTTTCTCAAGAATTAGATCTTAGCTCAAGCAACTCTATAGTTCCCACAACTTCATTGTATTGTTTTTAGATTTAATGGTGCAAAAATACGACTAAACTATAACATTTTCACGAGTTTCATACATTAACTATGTATTGTTCCATTTACCTACCTTAACTATCACTCCCTTTGTATAAAAACACAACCTTGATGCTGAGTTAGCCAAA
>NW_025879537.1:0-1619 GCF_002878395.1 Capsicum annuum
TAGTTCAGTAATCTTGTTATTTTTAGTTTCTTTTATTTTTCATATTTATTCTGTAGTTTGTTGTTTTATCTTATCTATTTCTTTTTTTCTGTCTATTTCTTCATTTTCTCTTTCTATTCTTACCATAACTACCAACTTATCTTCTAATTTTAATTCTTCTTTTCCTAACATTAAATATAAATGTTCACCTATTTTCTTATATCTTCTTCCTAAATTAGAGAATACTATTTTTATTTTTAATTCTTCGTGATTTTCATATGGTTTTTCGTCTATAATAAAATTCTTCTTTGTTCATTTTATCTATTTGATAGTGTATAGATCATGTTGATATATGTATTCTAGACTATCTATTAAGGATTCTAAATGTGATATTTCTTCCTATTGTCCATTTATTGATTTTTGACATACTCCTACAATCATATTATATTGTAGTCTTTCTCTTCTTATTTTTAATTCTTTCCGTTTTTCAAATATTACTTATTTTAATTCTAAATTATTCATCTGTAAATAAATACTTGGTAAATAAATTCCAAAGTCAAACTTAAATAACTCATAAATTACTATACATATATCTTTACCTTTTAAATAAGAGATAATACATCGAAACACCTCTAAACTTGTACCCAAAACTTTCTTTAGACCCTAAACTTGTATGCCAATTATTTACCCCCTTAACAACTTTCAAGTGAATTAATTTCCACCCAAATTGCTGATGTGGCAAATTTAAAAAAAAAAACAGCGAGTGAATAGCCAAAAAAACATGAAAAAATACGGGATCCACATTTTAAATTTTACAAATTCTTTATATATATATATATATATATATATATATATATATATATATATATAAATAAAATAAATTCATCTTCTTCATCTTCTTCACTTCTTCAACTTCTTCAACCCCCCTTCCCCTATTCCCTTCACCCCACCTCACCCCCCCAATCCCCCAACACATTGTTGGTGCATTATTTATAAATTGTCATTACAAGAAACAAGATTAAAGTTGAAAGATCTTGGCTTCTTCTCATCCAATTGCCAAATATAATTAAGACTTGCTAAAAATTTGATAAAATTCTTTAAGACATTGGAAGATTGGATACTCCATTTTTTTCCTTTTTCACTCCACAGATCATTGTGCATACACACAGTGAGATCGAGAGTGAATGGAGGAGGCACACACATCACTGAAAATTCCCACCTCATCGAAAACCACCCACCTCATCGAAAAATACCATGATCGAGACTTCATTTTTTTCTTTTCACAATAGACCCACCCATCATAATATATATATTTTGTGAATATAAAAAATTAAAATGAAATTGAAATTGAAAGGAGTCTCATTTATCTTTATGGATATGAAAAATTGAAATGGAATTGAAATTGAAAAGCATCTATGAACTTGAAGATGAATTTGAAACTTGGGGGTTATTTGGAGTTTGAAAACTTCCTTTCCAGATGAGGAGGAAGGAGATGAAAAAAGGGAGGTTGGGGCGGCGACGGTTGCAGGGGGATGAAGAAGAAAGCCCTTAAGGAAGGGGGTACGGGGGTGGATGGATCCCTAGCTTTGAGATTAACTGTCGTTTACTCTCATTCGCGAGCTCTTCACTGTACACCATTG
>NW_025879537.1:1719-3042 GCF_002878395.1 Capsicum annuum
ATATATATAGTACATATATGTGTGGGATTATTATTTTTTTTAAAATTATAATTTATTATGTGGAAATGACATGGAACTGATGTGGCACTGATTTGGCAATTAATGGTGCATGTGTAGTGCACTCTCCGTTGTGAGAGTGGGCTTGTGATTTTGAGGTTGAAATTAATTCACTTAAAAGTTGTTAAAGAGGGTAAATAATTGTTATACAAGTTTAGGGTTTAAAGTAAGTTTTGACTACAAGTTTAGGGGTGTTTCGATGTATTATCTCTTCAAATAACTCATAAATTACTATACATACCATCTTTAACTTTTAAATAACACATAAATTACTATACATACTATCTTTACTAGGCTCTGATACCATTTGGAAGGGGGGGGGGGGTGCGGATAATTCAGATAACTTAAATAGATCCATTATAATATTTCTATTTTTATTTTAATTTTTATTGATGTTCATATCTTGGGGGATGATTATATGGTATTTGATTAAAAGCTTTTAAATAACTTTTCTTGACTTATTTACATAAGTTATTGTATAGAAGACCATTATTAAGCCTTAGACCTATTGTATAGGTTTTTTGACTTTTAACATATATAGTATTATTAGTTCTTGTCATTTTTAGGATAAGTAAATTATTAATTTAGGATACATGTAAAGTAGAAAATGATTATCCGCACCCCCCTCCAAATGGTATCAAAGCCTAGTAAAGATGGTATGTATAATAATTTATGAGTTATTTAAAAGGTAAAGATGGTATGTATAGTAATTTATGAGTTATTTAAGTTTGACGTTGGAATTTATTTACCAAGTAGTTATTTACAGATGAATAATTTAGAATTAAAACAAGTAACATCTGAAAAACGGAAAGAATTAAAAATAAGAAGGGAAAGACTACAATATAATATGATTGTAGGGGTATGTCAAAAATCAATAAATGCACAAAAGGAAGAACTATCGCATTTAGAATCCTTAATAGATAGTCTAGAATACATATATCAACATGATCTATACACTATCAAATACACAAAATGAACAAAGAAGAATTTATAATAGGCGAAAAAACATATAAAAATCACGAAGGATAAAAAATAAGAACAATATTTTCCAATTTAGGAAGAAGATATAAGAAAATAGGTGAACATTTATATTTAATGTTAGTTAAAGAAGAATTAAAATTAGAAGATAAGTTGGTAGCCATGGTAAGAATAGAAAGAGAAAATGAAGAAATAGACAGAAAAAAGGAAATAGATAAGATAAAACAACAAACTACAGAAGAAATATGAAAAATAAAAGAAACTAAAAATAACAAGATTACTGAACTA
>NW_025879538.1:0-1247 GCF_002878395.1 Capsicum annuum
GAAATTTTTTATCCATATAACCAGTCATTCTTCTCATTCTGTTAATCCTATGAGGAGAAGTATTTGGAGTGGTTATGAAAAAGCTCTTGTCATTATTCATTTTTTTACCAGAGGCTTTTTCGTACCTCCTGATTTGATGCTTAATAGTTTGATCGTCTTGTTGTTACCACCTCTAAAAATCACTATATCATTAGCGTAAGCTAGATGATTAATGATACGGCCATTGTGATTCATGCTGAAAGGAGTAAAATTCTCATCGGAGTTGAGATTTTTCAATATTGTAGATAAAAGCTCAAAGCCAATAATGAAGAGAGAAGGAGAGAGGGGATCACCTTGTTTAAGGCCATGGGAGGAGCTAAGAAACCCCACCCTATTTCCAGTAATGAGAATGGAATACCTGTATTGGCAATAATCCTCCAAATCATATCCAGCCAAATACCAAAAAAACCGAACCTCTTCATAAAACTCATTAAAAAATTCCATGACATTTTATCATATGCCTTGGCCATATCAAGCTTCATTATTAGATTGCCGCCTTTATTGTATTGCTTAATACTCTGAGCAACCTCTTGAGTAAGTAAAATATTATCAGTAATTAATCTACCTTTAACAAAACCACTTTGATTATCAGAGATTATCCTCCCCAATAGGGGATTAAGCCTATTAGCAAGAATTTTGGAAATAATTTTACAAGTGAAATTACTCAAACTAATAGGTCTAAGTTCAGAAAAATTAGATGGTGAATCTATTTTCGGAATAAGAATCAGGCAAGTATGTGAATAAAACTTAGACAAGTTCTTCCCCCTAAAGAAATCCTGAACATAGTTCTTAATGTCGTTTTGAATAATATCCCAGCAACTATGAAAAAATATACCAGAATATCCATCAGGCCCTGCAGCACTTGCTGCACTCATACTGAGTTCATCGAACGTTATACGGTTTGTTGTTGCTCAGAATTTAGATAAGAACACAAAAGACATAGTTTCGGGCGTCAGGTAACAACATTCTTAATCTTTCATTTCATTTAAAAAAAGTTGTTACTTTTCTCTTCTTCTTCATTGTTTAAATGTATTATTATTATTTTTTTTTTGTAGTAGGTTTTTGATTTACTGATGAGAGTGTTAATGAAAATTGGATTTTGGTAGAACAATTTGTTAAGTACTTTGAGAGGTATGGAGAGATAATAGACTTGGTGATTATGAAAAATAGGCATACAGGTAGACCCAGAGGTTCTGGGTTCATCATTT
>NW_025879539.1:0-822 GCF_002878395.1 Capsicum annuum
CTTTCCATGGTACTGACCCATATCTTTGGATGTGGGCTGTATTTTCTTAGAATGTAGGTTCAGGTGCTTAGTTCCAGGTTCGACAGTGATTCTTCAGGCATGCTGTTCTACATCCTCTGTTGTGGTAAGTCCTCATGTTCCGAGGACATGATGTCTGATGTTAGTTTCACAAAATTATTTACATTTGATAACTGAGTATGAGTCAGTTGGGGCATGTCTCAATGGCTTGCTGGTTTTATTGATTTTTGTAGAGGCTTGTCAGACTAGTATAGATGTTGGGAGTTGACTAATAAGTCATATTTTATTATCTTTCTAAAATTCTTTTATTCTTGGATGATGATTACTCTATTGATATTTGATGGTTATTTATGAAAACCCCATTGATTCATGTTGAACTAAATGAAAATGGCTCAAAGGGTTAGCTTGGTGTTACTCATAGCCTCAAGCATTGTGTGACACTCCGGGACCCATTTTTGGGGCGTTACAAACTTGGTATTAGAGCCTAAGGTTTTAAGGTGTCCTAGGGAGTATGACAAGCCGCGTTAAGTAGATTCTTGATCATCGGTGTGTAGTGCACCACATCTATGAGCAAGAGGCTACAAGAAGTAGTAGGAAAAAGTGTGATTATTTCTTTCAGAAGTCTATCATCCTTAAAGTGTCTCTCTCTGCTATTGATTCATGCTCTCCTCTTTCAGAAATATGCCTCCACCTCAACCCCCTAACCCATTGAATAAAAATGTGTCTCATATTGAATTTCAGTTTGATGTGTATGCTTTGTTGGATCTTGGATCTAGTTTTTCATAATTTACACCTTTGATAGCT
>NW_025879539.1:922-1645 GCF_002878395.1 Capsicum annuum
TGATTGTTGCCCAGAAAGTGTATAAAAAGTGTCCTGTTACCGTTCTTCATAGAGTCTTATTGGCTGATCTGATTGAGTTAGACATGGTAGATTTTGATGTGATTCTGGGTATGGACTGGCTGTATTCTTCTTATGCCTCTATTGATTGTCGAACCTGAGTGGTCAAGTTTCAATTTTTGGGTATATTTGTGTTTGAGTGGTCTGGGAATTCTGTGTCACCCAAGAGTTATTTTATCTCTTACCTCAAAGCTAGAAGGCTTATTTCTAAGGAGTGTATTTACCATTTGGTTAGAGTCAAAGACACTAAGTCTGAGACTCCAACTCTCCAGTCTATTAACGTCATCAATGAGTTTTCTGATGTCTTTTCAGATGATCTTCCAGGGATACCTCCTGATAGAGAGATAGAGTTTGGGATTGATCTTCTTCTTGATACTCAGCTTATTCTATTCCTCCCTACCGTATGGTCCCTACAGAACTTAAAGAATTGAAAGAGAAACTTAAAGATCTACTAGATAAGGGTTTCATAAGGCCCAGTATTTCTCCTTGGGGTGCTCCTGTGTTGTTTGTAAGAAAGAAAGATAGCTCTTTGTGTATGTGCACTGATTACCGCCAACTAAATAAAGTCACCGTAAAAAATAAGTACCCCTTTCTAGAATAGATGATTTGTTTGACCAATTGCAAAGTGCAAGCTATTTCTCAAAGATAGACCTTCGTTCTGGCTAT
>NW_025879540.1:0-1627 GCF_002878395.1 Capsicum annuum
GAATGAACTTATAATCATGGAATCAACTCGATCATCAGATTATAAGTTCATAGCCCTAGTCCATTCCCATTTTGGGCAGAATAGATCTACTAATTCTTTGATTCCAGTTAGTAAGAGGGATCTTGAACAGAGAAATAGACCCTAGAAGCTAAAAAAAAGCTATCCTGAGCAATTGCAATAATCGGGTTCATTGATATTCCTGGTATAGTAGATGCTATCACACATACAATCATACTCAATTTGATGGAATTATATATATATATATATTAAAAGTGTGAAGACTCTTAGAAAAGTGATTTGAATTTTTTACCCTTCATTAAAAGACTCTTCTTTAGACAAAACTGACTTTTCACTCTTTTTTCAATTTATTATTTAATTATTTTTTATTATATTAACTAGACTTCCTAAAATATATGGGACTCCTAAAATATATGGTAGGAGAATCAATTAATATTTTCATTTCTACTAAACTTCCTAAAGTATATAAGACTCCTAAAATATATGGTAGAAGAATTAATTAATATTTTTCTTTCTATCGTTCAATTATAAAAATACTCCTAAAATACGATCCTATTAAGACAATACTTCTATAAATATTGAGATGTACGTTAAACTAGAGAACAAACTGGTTTGCCTATTGGGACAATATAATTGATGCTCATCTAACTTGATTCGATTGCATGTCTAGGTTTGTGGATGCTTGATTTTCTAACCCTCAACTTCTTCATTGTTTTTGTCAGCATAGTAAAATTCAACATGTGTATGTATATATATCTTCTTTGTTTTCATTCAAAATTATTCTTTAGGGTCAAAATTTTCGCTCAGACAAGAATTAATTGGATTAAAATCAAAACTTTGTGATCGCTATTATATTTTTTTTTATAGTTACAGGTCGTAGATGAATGTCCGTTGATTTTGAAGAATTTCTTGTGTAAAGGTTAGGTTTAATTGTATTATTTTGATTTCTTTATTATCTTATTGTTTAATTTTAATTTACAGATGCTATATGAATGTGGGTCGGCTTTGAATTTTTTTTAGATAAATGTTATGTTTAATTGTATTATAGTAATATTTCTATTAGTTTGTTATTTTGTGGTGGTTTACAGTTCGTAGATAAATCTCAATCTTCTTTGAGAAATTTTTGTGTGTAAAAATTTAAGTTTAATTGTATTGTTTTGATCGTATTAAATCCCAATCTCACTTTTATCGTATTATTTTGTTGCAGTTTACTGGTGATAGATAAATGTTGGTCGGCTTTGAGAAAATTTTTGTATGTAAAGGTTAGGTTTAGTTGTATTATTTTGATATCTCTATTATCATATTATTTTGTTATTGTTTACAAGTGGTAGATGAGTGTCAGACGAATTTAAAAAAAAATTGTGTGTAAAGATTAGATTTAGTTGTATTATTTTAATGTCTCTATCATTGTATTATGTTGTTGCAATTTATAGATGGCAGATGAATGTCGATCGACTTTTAAAATATTTTTAGTAAAGATTAGATTTGACAAGTAAATTCTTCATCTTTACATACTCAAAAGATATTAAATTTAATTATTATATTAATTTTTATTATTTAAATAAATATCCTATTTAATGTAATATTTAAACTCATTAAAGTAAGGTAC
>NW_025879540.1:1727-1895 GCF_002878395.1 Capsicum annuum
ATATATATATATATAATATTAAGTTATCAATTTGTCATTGTTTGTTTGTGTATTTAACTATGAGAAAAGGACAAAAATGTCCCTTCGCTATAAACTATTCCCACTAATTAACCACTACAATTTTATCTCCTCTAATTAGCCACTAAATTAATTTCATTCTATAGCCAA
>NW_025879541.1:0-2192 GCF_002878395.1 Capsicum annuum
GCGTCACTATTGGTAGGTCCCACAAGAAATTGAAAATTTCTAATTAAACCCTCTCTGTGATGCGCTAAACACCAGAATGACAATGTTTTATGACTAGCACATAAAATAGCCATAACTTCTTCACTGAGTGTCCATTTTGGACAAATCTTATATCGATGGAAAGCTTATTCAGTCATCTACGTAATGAAAAGTTGAAACATAAGGGATTTCATAAGAAAATAAGTATAAATCAGTATATAAGCCAATGCTTGATATTTTAGGGACAAAATTTAGCTAAGAAAAACTTTGGGGCATTACAATATCCCCCCTTGGGAACATTCATCCCCGAATGTTGATGCGGGATACAAACAAGTATAATGTCAAGCATACTAAGGCATAGAAAGAATAAGGTAAGGATTGTACTTTCCATTTCATCATCCATTGTATCAAAAAGGTTTGGGAAGCTAGCTCTCATGTCAACTTCTAATTCCCAAGTCGCTTCTTCAATTTTCTGGTTTCTCCACAACACTTTAACTGAGGCTATCTCTTTGTTCCTCAATATTATAACTTGGTGATCCAAAATCTCTACAGGCTCTTCTTCATAGGATAAGGAGTCTGTCACTTTGATCTCTTTAACATGCAATACTAAAGAATGGTCTCCAATACACTTCTTCAACATAGATATATGAAATACCGGATGAACCGAACCCAAACTAACTGGCAATTCTAACTCATACGTAACTCCACCTATCCTTCTCACAATCTGATATGGTATTATATAGCGAGGACTCAGTTTACCTTTCTTCCTGAACTGCATGACTCCCTTCATGGGTCTGGATGGTACACTCAGCTTGCCCATCTGTCTGAGGGTGGAAAGTCGTGCTCAAATTCACTTAGGTACCTAAACCCTTTTGAAATGATCTCCAAAATTATGAAGAAAAATGTGTACCTCTGTCAAATATGATGGACACAGGTGCCCCATGCAAACGAACTATTTCTACAATGAACAGCTTGTCATAATCCTCTCCGAATAATTTGTCTAGACAGGTAGAAAGTGAGCTGACTTGGTCAACCTATCTACAATTATCCAAATAGAAGCATACTGGTTTTGGGGCCTCGTAAGTCCTGTAATGAAGTCCATACTAATCATCTCCGACTTCCACAAAGGCAAAGCTATCTCTTGAGAAGAACCACCTGGCCTCACATGTTTCACTTTAACTTGTTGACAATTCAAATATTTGGCAACATAGTTAGCCACATCACGCTTCATATTATTTCACCAATAAATGGTTTTGAAATCCTGAAATATCTTAGTAGATTCATGGTGAACAACATATCTCGACGTGTGAGCTTCGTCAAGGATTCTCTTCCTCAGACCATATACATCTGGCACACACAATCTACCCTGGTATCTCAAAACACCATCACCACCAATTTCAAATGACATTACCTTTGGTCGACCCACATCTTTCTTGATCTACATCAAGATGGGATCTTTAACCTGCTTCTTTTTAACTTCTGCACAAAGGGAAGATTTAGTTATCTCATGAACAACTACTCCTCCATCATCGGAATCTAAAATCCGCACTCCTAGATTTGCAAGTCGGTGAATATCCTTCACCATCTCCCTCTTTTCATTCCCTGCATGAGAAAGACTGCCAATAGATAACCTGCTGAGGGCATCGGCTACCACATTTGCCTTGCCCGGATGATAGTGAAGGCTTATGTCATAGTCTTTTAAAAGTTCCAACCACCGCCTCTTCCTGAGATTCAATTCTTTCTGTAAGAAAACATACTATAAAATCTTGTGGTCAGTAAATATATCAACGTGTACCCCATACAAATAGTGTTGCTAGATCTTAAGTGCAAAAACCATAGCCGCTAACTCCAAGTCATGAGTAGGTAGTTTCATTCATGCACTTTTAACTACCTAGATGCATAAGCCACTACATTACCGTGCTGCATAAGGACACACCCAAGTCCTACTCGAGATGCATCACAGTATACAATAAAACCCTCTGTACCCTCCAAAATAGTCGAAACAAGAGCAGTAGTCAACTTGTCTTTCAACTTCTCAAAACTATTCCCACAAGAGTCAGACCATAAAAACTTCACCTTTTTCTGAGTCAACTTAGTAAGTAGTGCAGCTATGGAAGAAAAACTCTTGCCGAATCTTTTGTAATAACTCACCAAACCCAAGAAGCTCCGAATTT